>NC_045130.1:7319809-7624801 GCF_007655135.1 Punica granatum
ACGAGGCGAAACTTTTGGCAATGGTGGATTCATGTTTTCCATTTTAGCTTAACTTGTACATGTGAATTAGTGGAACTCAAGAATAGAGAAACCCATATGGTGCACCTTGATCTTCAGTGAAATTATCGAATGCATTTTTGTTGGAGAACTTACATTTTACTCATTTTAGATGTTTTTAAGTGCTAAAGTTCTACTCTACTGGCTTGAGTACTTCTAGGTTACGATATATATATATATATATATATATATGAAAGTCATCTGAGCATAAGTTGACATGTTATCTTGATTTCTTGTTTCTCATTGTCTTGTAAACCCTGGCTCAAGTGATGTGCCAAATTTTGTGGAAATATAATTGGTACTTTGCATGTGGGGTTTCTCATTCAATTTCAACATTCTGTTTTGCCATTGTTATTCAGGGTGAAGAGGTGACTTTTGACTATAACTATGTGAGAGTATTTGGTGCTGCGGCCAAAAAATGTGTTTGTGGGTCACCCCATTGTCGAGGTTATATTGGTGGTGATCTACAGAGTACTGAGACAATTGTTCAAGGTGACTCAGATGATGAATTTCCAGAACCTGTAATGCTTTATGAAGATGGGGATGTTGCTTATAGGTTTGACAATTCCATCCATCGGACTGTTGTTGGATCAGACACGCGGGCTACAGATCTTGTAGTCAAAGATAGAAAAGAAGAGGTCAAAGAAGAGAATACTTTGGGGATTAAGGACCCTGCAAGTCAATCTGTCTCTATTATTTCGCAGTTGGACAGATCACCAGATGCGGAAGGAACACAGGAAAATGTTTCGTCCTCTAAGCCGCCGCATCAGGAATTGTCATTGCATCCAAAAGATGTTAGAAGCACAGTCTCATCTGAAATTCAGCAGAAGATCTCTATCGAAGATGCTTCAAACTTGAATTATACTAGATCAGCTTCTGATGAGAAGTGGAGTTTGGCTGAATTACGTCCTCTAGTGAAAACTCCTAGGGCACCTAGTGCTATCAAGAAAGGTAAAGGTAGCAGTAATTCACAGAATGTGAACAAAGGTCAGGGGACGGCAAGCAAGTCTCAGACGGTGCCCATCAAACCTAAAAAAGCAATTGAAGGATCTTCAAATGGTCGCTTTGAGGCAGGTCAGATGAGTTGCTAATTTATTTATCCTTGAATAGTTATTAGTGCAGATCCAATAGTGATAGAAGCTGATTCATGCTTGCAGTTCAAGGGAAACTTAATGAATTGTTGGATGCCGATGGTGGAATCAGTAAAAGGAAGGTAAGTAGTTCTAGCATTCTCCAACTTGGCCTTTAACTGCGCAAGCTGGAAAAATTAGGTTGCCACCTTTTTTTTTTTATTCGCATGCTTGTGTATCTCTGCTTTGCCTTAGTAGTTAATGTCTTATGTTATAAAAATTCTCTACGCAAAAATTAGGTGCTAGGATCTTTTTTCTTGTTCCTCTCTATAAATTGACTCTGTTAGGCTAGCTTTTTCTAGCTCCCCTCATTAACATGTGGCAGCAATCCAATCTTTTATCACGAGTTGATGTTTACTGGATATATACTTTCTAGATAACTGGATAGGTACTGTAGTACTGATATTTTTGCAATTGGCCCTGGTTGTTTTCGTAGGATGCTGCTAAAGGCTACTTGAAGCTCTTGCTTCTCACCGCAGCTTCTGGCGATAGTGGCAATGGGGAAGCGATTCAGAGGTGGATATTGTTCTCCTTTCAGTTCTTATTCACAAGGATAAAGCCTTTATCATGAAGCCCTTGGTGTCTGCAATACGCAATCATGATAGTGTTGATGATTTTGTATTTCTTTTGTATTTTTTTTTTGCCTTGCAGTAATCGTGATCTTTCAATGATCCTTGATGCGCTTCTTAAAACAAGATCCCGAGTCGTCCTGATGGATATAATAAACAAAAATGGTACTGTTTCATAGTAATTTTACTATCATGTGCATGTACTTTTTCAGCTTCAGTAGTTCTATATATCTTCGCCCTATACAATGGTTATAATTTCTCATTTCAGGTCTCCGAATGCTTCATAACATCATGAAACAGTACAGGAGGGACTTTAAAAAGATTCCTATTCTTCGCAAGCTCCTGAAGGTATCTATGCCTGAAACTATGAAAAGTTTTTGTGTAACCAGCACAGCTCCTCTGGTGGTATATATCACATAAAGGAAGTCAGATTCTTCGCTGATGCTTTTCTTGCGAGCGATAAAGTATGTCTGTATGATGATAATAAAAAAAAGGAACTCGAAAAGAATGGTCATCCTTTTATTTTACTTCTCCTGCAGGTCTTGGAGTACTTAGCAGTTAGGGAGATACTGACCTTGGAGCATATTAATGTTGGCCCTCCCTGTCCTGGAATGGAGAGGTTAGAAGCATTTCATCTTGTTCATATCAGTTGATGTTGCAATTTTTTTTTTTTTGGTCTTACCAATCCGAATTTTTTTCTTTTGCATGTGGTACAATGTTTTCTTTCAGCATTGTTGAGAGAACTTTTTACAAAAAAGACTGGTCTTTAAAGAAAAAAGTTTGACACTATTCTTACTATTGTTTGTTTGTTGTTTGCAGCTTTAGGGAATCCATTCTGTCGTTGACTGAACATGATGATAAACAGGTAAAGCTTTTTGCTGCCAATTAGAGAGAGAAGCATTTGTTTTCCTGGATTGCTTCTGGCTGGATGTCTCTATTTCTCGCTAATGTTACTGACTAGTCTTTGTCAGATCGAAATTTGGGTACATATATTTCCATTGCGAGTCCTCATGATTTGAGCTAATTTCCTTTTTCCAGGTTCATCAAATTGCCCGAAACTTCAGGGACAGGTGGATTCCTAGACATCTCAGAAAGGTTGGATATGCAGAAAAGGATGATGGTATGAACTCACTTCGGGGGCTAAATTTCAACTTCTTAAGCTCTCACAGTAACTGGCGGGACACGACTCTGACGAGACCAGTAGAAGCTAGTGATGGCCTTCATCAGCCTTCGCTTTCGGCAGAAACTTCATCGGCAACAGATAATTCATCCACTGATGGAGGGTTCACTAGTGGGACCTGGACGCGCAAGCGTAAGACTCGATGGGATTCAGACACGAACCCATATTTGGAGTCTCTTATGCGTAAGGAGAAGGACTCCCTGAACAGAACTGAAGATGGAAGGGAAAATAATCACGAAGAAGAGGGCCCGCCTGGGTTCTCTTCTCTCGACACTTCTCGAGTTTCTTCCAACGGTGCATCGACTGCAGTGGCGGTCGATCAATCAGGTGAAAAGGTTCAGTATATGCGATGCCCTTTCGATGCTGTGATTGGGCAGCCACAGGAGAGATTCAAATCCCGATCGCCAGTCTCTTATGGAGTTCCACTGTTGATCCTGCAGCAGTTTGGGACCCCACAGGCTGGTTCTATAGAGAATTGGGCTATAGCTCCTGGTATGCCTTTCCAGCCATTTCCACCTTTACCCCCATTCCCCCGAGATAGGAAGCGCCGGTCCCCTCCTAGTAGTTCAGATTGTGGGACAAATAGTAGTAATAGTCTTTACTCTTCTGCTGATGAGAAGAAGCCTGTCAATCTCAGCCCAAGCACCAACTCTGCTAATTTAGTGGATTCTGAGGTTCCATGCTCTGACAACCAACAGATGATGCCCTTTAAGAGGTTGAAGGGGTCGTCTCAGGATCTGGGTCGGAGGTACTTCAGGCAACAGAAGTGGAACGGCGGGAGGATACCTCCTTGGGTTAGAAACTGCTGGAGGAACAACCCCCCAAGGGGTGGCGCCGGGCCTGTCTCAAATGAGCAGAGGAGTTCAGATAATGCTATAGACTGTAAATTAGGAAGGGAGGATGTTAATTATCACCAGGAGACGCCACCGACACAGAACCCCCACCATTGATTTTCAGAAATGGGGGAGTACATCAAAGAACCGATGGAATTTTCGTTTTTTTTTTTTTTTTTTTTTTTTTTTTTTTTTTCCAGTCTTTTTTCGACCATACTGAGATGTACCACCATTCTTTACTTTGGGAAATTTCAAACTTTAAATGGGAAGAAAATTATTCGGTTCGTTCATTTGAAATTGGTGCCCTTTGCGCATCGGGAGTCGGTGTTGGTGCCACGAGGTAACTATTTTCCCTCTAGTTTTGTTTATTCTTCTTGTTTTTTCCCATTCTTTATGCATCATTTAATCGGTGGTAGAAGGAATTTAAGGAAGCAGATTTGTGGACATTGGACAAGACTCAGATTAATATGCTGTCCATTTAAAGCAAAATGATTGAATGTATTGAGATAGAGGGAGCTGTGAAGCAGCCACTTCCTTCATTTGTAGCTATGAAAAGCTGAGTACGGCCGGCACTTGATTTTGGTGGTAGGGAACCCCTGTTGCTCGAGCCCAGCTCGAGTGGGTTATGCAGATGAATACTGATAATTCCTCCTGTTCGATTGGGCAGTGGCAGCTATCATCTGAATCTTTCCGTAGGGCGCAATTGGCCCTGATTCCTTTTAATATCACTCCGAGGCTGTTTTATGCATATAAAGTATTATGCAAGTTTGCTATTTGCAATTGCTTAGAACTTGATCGGTGAAAATAATCTCTTATTAACGGTTGGTAGGTTGGTGCTGAATTCAAACAGTAGCTGAAGAAAGGTCCTTTGCTTACAAAAGACTGCTCTCATCTGGCATGAATTGTTTGCTTTAACTTCTAATTAACTAATTAATTAGTTGGTTAATTAATTAATTAATTGATCGGGGGTTATAATTTGTTTATATGTTAATATGGAATTAATAAGAGGTGGATGATGGGATGGGATCTAGGGATATGTTGATCTGAATTAGTTGGGAGGGAAGGGAATTACTTGTCAGTCAGAATATGCTTCTTAGGGATAGGAATAGGAATAGGAATAGGATAGTTCGCTGCTGTGAGCATATTCACGTGCAGGTGGCCCCTAACGCTAAAACTAAAAGGGGTTTTTTTTTACATAAAAAGATCTCATGCTTCCTTAAGCGATACCCTTTCTTTTATCTTTTTTTCCTTTCTTTGGCATCTCGAACCGCATTCTCCGGTGGCGCATTGCAAGAAGGAGACACGAAGAAGTCACAGTTTCATCTCACAAAGTATCCGGATTCGGAAAGTCATCCAGTCCTTTTCAAGAAATCATCATCTATAATCATATATGTACCCGTCCTCATGAAAGGTTAAATTTAGTAGTTAATGGGTAAAATCGAAAAAATCACTTAGAAGTACGATATGATTTGAAGGGATGGATATTACGAGCTGAAGTAGGATTTTACTTGAATTCCGAACGATCATAATTGGCATTGCGATGGGTTTCATCGGAACATCGAGTGGAATAATAACACCAGATCGCGCGCGCTGACGTCCGAGATTAGCCGGGGGAGAACAGTAATCCCGTCCGACCAAACCAACGATTTTCGCGTCCTGCCGAGATTAGGGGAGAAGTGGGGCCCACTGGGCCGCGTGATCCCTCTCGTTGGGCGCACGGTGCACCGGGTGTAGGGAGCTCTCCTTTTTTTTTTTTTTTACATTCTCTTGTCAGTTAGCGGTAGATCCACGTCACCATTATCGAGTTGTCAATCAAATCTCCGCATGAGCGGGCAGAGGAGAACAGCCGCTAAAACTCATCGCCCCCCACAAGACAACGAATTATTAATGCGGGGAGCAAGACAACATAAAACACACGCACGCACACTCATACGATACGTCGGAAGGGAACCATCTCGATCAGAGCGAATCTCTCGCAATCCTCTCTCTCTCTCATTCCTGTCTCCTCCGCCTGTTTCCTGCTGCCACCGATGGCCTCCGCTGCTGACTCCACCGCCGACGAGCTCTCCAAGCTCGGCATCAACGGCGAGTGGACCGCCAATGCCCCTCCCACCCTCCAGAAGAACCTCCAGCTCCTCTCCCCCGACCAGGTACGTCCTCCCTATGTATGTGTGTATGTATATATATTATCCTCTCATACGATTGTGTTCATCGCAGCATCGGTCCGTTTGTTAGAGTATAGGCCAGTCAATTTTGCTTTTGGTTTGGATGGCTGGCTGTAATTCTGTTTCCAGCTGGGAATGGATGACATTCAGATTTGGAGTCAGTGGCATTAACTTTGTGTCGTGTTCGGTTTTGTGGCGTGGCAGGTTGAGTTGGCCAAGATGTTGGTGGAGATGGGGCAGACCCATCTGTTTGCTCACTGGGCGGATCCTGGCACCGATGACGATGAAAAGAAAGCATTTTTCGCTCAGGTACCCCCCCTGCCCCTGCTGGTTCTTTTGCGATTGTTCCGTTGATTTTGGCTTCGATTCGATTTTAACATTCCATCTCTGCAGACGAATGTATGCGTGATATTTGACAGGAATTTTCATTTCATGTCTTCTGCAGCACTTCTTGGATGTCATATTTAGATGGCTGTATTTCTCCTTAAATCAACTTGTATTTAAATTCTGCTTTGGTGGCTGTTTTCTCCAGGTGGCTAAGCTTGATCAAAATTACCCTGGAGGATTGGTGTCATATATTAAAAATGCCCGGGAACTTTTGGCGGACTCGAAAGCTGGAAACAACCCATTTGACGGCTTCACGCCTTCAGTGAGTAAAACTTAGCAGATGCCTTAGGATTCAGAGGCTTATATATTCTATTATTACACACTGTGTGTTAAAGAGACACGAGTATTCAGTATGCTCTGTCACAAGAGACCACATTTTTTCGTTGGTACATTGGACTCTCTGACGTAAAGAAACTACGTTTCCGAGGTTGCTATAAATCCTTTTACATGGTTATTGTAGACTCAAGAATGTTCTCACATAGTTCTTATCCATGTGAAGAGCGTACAACTGAGATAGCTTTTTCTTTTGAATTTTTTATTGAAGTTATTGGATTTTAATTTAGTTGGTCAGTGTTATGTACTTGTCAATAGGATTTCTTATGGGGACTGCATCCTTGCATGAGCAGCCAAGCCAAATTTGGAGTTCAATTGACTGATAAACCTTTTGCAGGTTCCAACAGGGGAGATCCTAAAATTTGGTGATGACAACTTCCTCAATTTTGAAGAGGAAGGTGTCAAAGAAGCTAGAAGAGCTGCTTTTGTCCTTGTTGCTGGCGGGCTCGGTGAGCGCCTTGGGTACAATGGGATTAAGGTATTGAATTCATGTCTATTCACTTTTGTGTGATAGTTTGTTAATCTGCTCTCCTCTATCTCCCTCCTATCTGTCTCTGTCTCTGTCTCTCAGTTAATTGGCATTTCTTCTAGCAAATCCAATCATTCTTGAAGTTATGTTATTCTGCATAATCTGGAGACTTCATTTATGTGGCTCTCTTTCCCTCTCTCTCTCTCTATGTATATATTTATTAACCTTGGTCAAGATTTCCATGCCAGCCAAAGGATCATTTAGTCATGCCATTCATTCTGTCCATCCTCTCATTATCCTTCACGGGGCTTTATCATCAGTCTCAACTTGCAGGTGGCTCTTCCAGCAGAAACTACCACAGGGACATGTTTCTTACAGCACTATATCGAGTCTATTCTTGCTCTCCAAGATGCTAGCAACAAAATAGCAAAAGGTTTGTTCTGAACCTGATATTTCGACATCGTGTGAAATTTCTCGAGAACATGTATCCAGAGCAGGAGACCCAGTTCCTCTTCTTTGTAGCCAGCCGTATAGGAAACATAGTCAAAATCTTCTTAGAAGAAAGAAAAAGGAGATATTTAGGGCAGAATGGTTATCCTTAGATTCCTTTGAACGTGTTTCCTGCAATCCTTTTCCTTTGGTTGTAAAATGTATATGATTCTTCTTACCTAGAAATTTTCACAATTTGCGAATGGTATTGTAAATGTATAATATAATATATAGTTGGTTTAAGCTTGGAATAGGAATCACCAGCAACACCTTGACTTTCTTTGCTAGGATTCATTGGTAAAGCGATCTCCCCATAGAATAGTTGTCTTCTTTTTGATTAACGGCTTTGACTTTATATTGTAGATGGATGTGAGAAAGAGATCCCCTTTGCTATAATGACATCTGATGACACACATACACGGACAGTACAGCTGTTGGAATCAAATAACTATTTTGGTATGAAGCCATCACAAGTTACACTTCTCAAGCAGGTGTGCTTTTCTTTGTTGATCTGATGGTTATTGGCCTTTATGGTCTTCTTATATGTAACATATCCACCCTATTCTCTTACAAGTACACTAATGATTTGCAGGAAAAAGTTGCTTGCTTAGACGATAACGATGCTAGGCTTGCTCTAGATTCTAATAACAAGTACAAAATCCAGGTAGGCTTGTTAATTTTGCTTCCTCTTAAGGGTTTATTTTTACCAAATGGTCTGCCTATTATCTTGGCCAGCTCCTGTTACTGATGGCTCCTTTCCCTTGTATGATAGACCAAACCTCACGGGCATGGTGATGTTCACTCTCTTCTTTACTCAAGTGGCGTCCTAAATGAGTGGTATGTGTCTCTTCATTAGATTTTCCTCTTTCTTCTTTTATCCCATCATATTTCCCAATTAGTCTCTTTCATCTTTGTGTGATTTACATGAATCCCACAGTCGAAAATTATTGAACTTATTATCATTAGACATTAGTCTCTTTCTAACTTGGGCCTAATAGATTTGGACATGGCTTTATCTGGTAGTAAATTCCATTGAACTTCATTGGCAATGATGATCCATTTCTTTATAACTCATAGGTTTGTGCCTTCAGGGTAAGAGCCCAGCAGGAAAAAAGTTAAAAGGCACAATAGAAAAGGAGGATCATGTAGTTGTGCATTCCTATTACTTAATCGTAAGAAAATATCTTAGTTGCCTTATTTCAAGATCTGAGTAGTCTTTGGTGATTGTTTTCAGGCGTGATGCTGGGTTGAAATGGGTGTTGTTTTTCCAAGACACAAATGGGCTACTATTTAAGGTGAGTCGGTTCATGAGATTGGTCCATTTTACCTATACAATCATACACCCAAAAATTCATTTTAATCTTCTTAAAAATGTAGGCAATTCCAGCATCTCTGGGTGTCAGTTCCAGCCGTCAATTCCATGTTAACTCTCTTGCAGTTCCCCGCAAAGCAAAAGAAGCCATTGGAGGAATTACCCGACTTACTCATGCAGATGGTATTTCCATTCTAGTTCTGAATATGAGAAATATACGTCAGCCCTCCATTAAGTGGAAGAATCTGGGCATGGTATATTTTAGGTCTAATGATCATAAATACAATCAATCACAGGTAGATCTATGGTCATCAATGTGGAATACAATCAGCTTGATCCACTGCTTAGAGCATCTGGATATCCTGATGGAGATGCCAACTGTGAGACAGGCTATTCTCCCTTCCCTGGGAATATAAATCAAGTAAGTTCCGCCAGAGTTTACACAAATCCGTCCCTTTCCAGGAATGAAAACCTTGCATTGACACACATGCATTTTTGTCGTACTTGCTCTTTGTGCTAGGTGTAACGTGAGGTACAACATGATTTACTTTCAACTCAGTTGACGCTTGAATAAGCATGATAGATGAATAAATTGAATACTTGGCATGTGGTTTATGACTTTATTCTGAGGTCTAATCTCACAAATTCCAGCCCAAATATTGGGCTGCTAGTTGAATGAAATTTCATCTAATTGTGCCACTTGTTATCAGTGACGTTTTAAAACAATTAGTGGATCTCAGGAACAGGAATGTAATGTCTTGTTTCTTCAAAAGATAATCAGAATATAATGGGAGTTGAGATGCAGTTTCATATTTTTTAACACTGACCTCCTAAAATTAAATAACTTTTACCATCTTTTGCAGTTGATTCTGGAATTGGGTCCGTATATTGAGGAGCTCACAAAAACTGGTGGAGCCATTAAGGAGTTTGTCAACCCCAAGTAATCAATTATTCTCTATTAAAACTTGATGAGACTTTTCAAAGCTCGAAAAGCAGTTGGATCTCTTTACCTGTCATTGCATGATGAATCTGTTGACCATTCAAAGTTGTATTTTGTATAGTAAGACCTGGTTTTCCTGATAATTCTCTTTTAATCCGATCATAATGCAGGTACAAAGATGCTAGCAAAACTTCATTTAAGTCCTCCACTCGTCTGGAATGTATGATGCAGGACTATCCAAAAACATTGCCTCCAACTGCAAGGGTTGGATTCACGGTAAACTTTTACATCCTGACAAAGTGGGAAGAATTGCATTTCATTTTCCAGAAATCGAAAGCTATCGGGAAGTTATTGTTGGATTGCGTTCACTTAATTGGAATATAATGAAGTCTCTGTTAATTTCTCATTAAAAACTTTTTCTTCATAGGTTATGGATACATGGCTTGCATACGCACCAGTGAAGAACAACCCAGAAGATGCTGCAAAGGTATAGTTGAATGCAATCGCAAAACCCAATTTTACTGTGTTTCTTTTACTATAAAAAAAAATAAAGTTTAAAATTCTGATTGAATCTTATTTGTAACTTCTTGAGCTTAGGTGCCAAAGGGGAACCCATATCATAGTGCCACATCTGGAGAAATGGCCATCTATCGAGCAAACAGCCGCATTCTTAGAGAGGTGATCATTTCTTTCTCATTAGAGTGCAGTATGCAACTCTGCTACAACTTTTTGGAGTCTAAATTTATTATTATTATTATTTTTTTTAGGCTGGTGCTAAAGTAGATGATCCGGCGACCCAAGTTTTTAATGGGCAAGAGGTGGAAGTGTGGCCTCGAATAGTCTGGACGCCAAAATGGGGCTTGACTTTCTCCCAGATCAAGAAGAAAGTAGGTGGAAGTTGCTCGGTTTCTCAGAGGTCTACATTGGTCATCAACGGCCGTGATATCTGTGTTGAGGATCTTAACTTGGATGGAGCTCTTCTGGTTAATTCCGTAAATGAAGCAGAGGTAATTGAATGTTTCCTCTCCGTAGCTGAAGCCACTTTTTCCGAATATGTTTTCCATTTCTCACCTCACTTCTTTATGCATATATCCAAATACATATTAGGAAGCTCCTCATCTGATTTGAGCAAAATTCCATTGATTCCAATCCTCATTCCTTGATTAGCTTCGTTATAAATAAACTGCTCTCAAGCCTCTAGGATCCACACTATTCCGAAGCGATTGCCATGTTAAACTTGCATGACAAATTACTATAAGCATGGTGGTTTCACCACCTGAATATTTAAATTGATTCTTATGTTAAATTGGGGACATGAGTTTCCTCTGGGAAGTCGTTATCCAGGGAAGTCTTTCTAGTGATCTTACTGCATGCTATTAAACATTTCACAGGTCATTACACCTTTTAGTTGTGCCTTTCCAAAACGTGAGATTCATTCTGCTAGTACGATATTCCAGATTTTGTAGTTGGCTGTTTTTTTCTATGTCAGCTCCTGATAGATCACGAGATACAATGTTCTCTGTATCAGGTCAAGGTGGAAGGCACGGTGCAGAACAAAGGCTGGGTCCTTGAGAGTGTCGATTACAAGGATACTTCGGCGCCGGAGGAAATCAGGATCCGCGGTTTCAGATTCAACAAGGTCGAGCAGCTGGAGAGGACCTACAACAAGCCCGGGAAGTTCAGCCTGAAGCCTTAGAAATCAAATTATCAAATGCTGATGAGTTGATCAAATCCTCTCTTTTGCCTTTCTTGCTTCTGGAAGCGGTGAACTTCATTCGATTTTTTCTGGCCCGACTCTCATCAAGGAGTGTTCTCCACAATTTGACGAAGGTATTGTTTAGAAAATTAGCAGATTATATTGATAGGTGATGAAAAGGGTAAACGAGACGACCCTTGTAAACTTGGTCAAATTTTTCTGTAATTTTATCGACCTTTGCTTCCATGGATGAAATGCAATAACAATAATGACTTTTGGGCCAGAAGTTCATTTTCGGCTTGGTTTAAGAGTGTTGTAGTTGGAACAAAAGTGCTAAAATGTAATTACTAAAAAATAAGTGTCGATTTTAGGATAAGTAAAAGTGTTTAGAGATAATAATTAAAACTGTTGCTTAAAATAGTGATATACAGAAGTAGTATTTATAAGTACTTAATAATTTACCATAGAAAATTACAACATTTTTAACCGTCAAAATCAGTCAAATCATGACTTTGAAATTGTTTATTAAACACTTTTTCTGCTTAAAAATCAACAGAAAAAGCGGTTATAGTTTTCACTAGGCTGCTTTGGGCCTTAGTGAATTACCTTATCAACTTTGGTGGCGCAAACTGGGTATTCTGGAAATTGTGTGCCAAGCTGAGACAAATGTAGACTCTAGGGGCCAAAGTGAAATTTAGTAACTTCACTCGATGCCAAGCTACGGGACCCACTGATAAAATCCACGTGGCTGGATTAAAGGTTCTGTATGGGTCCCACACGCTGATAGTCGCACGTGACGCGACTCGCCTCCGTCCCACTTCCCGACAAATCATTGAACTCTGTAACAAGCTCAACCGACACTCATACACTTCCCTCCGCCGCCGCCGCCTCGCCCGCTCCTCCGCCCCGTCGACGGCCTACCGCCTCACCTTTCCCTTTCCATTTCCGTACTGAGCCAGCACAGCTCACCGCCATGAACCCCACCGTCATCAAAGCTGCAGCGATCATACTCCTCTGCCTCTCCCTCCTCGTCTACCTCAACTTCCCCTCCTCTTCCCGGAATCTCGCCTTCTCCTCCACCCCTTCCACGTCATCATCATCATTGCCGGAGGAACACTCCCTTGCATGGCCACCTCCTCCGGCGGTCCTGGTGGAGCGGACGGGGATAATAGATGATACTGGAGCAATGGCCGAGGACTTCGAAGCAGGTGAGATCGATCAGACGATTGTGGATGATTTTGCCAACAACGGCAGTAAGGTAGAGGAAACGAGGAGCGTGAGAGCTGAGATTGAGAGGTTTGAGGTGTGTGACGACAGTATGAGGGATTACGTTCCTTGTCTCGACAATGCCGAGGAAATTAAGAAGTGGAATCGAAGCGAGAGAGGGGAGAAGTACGAGCGGCATTGCCCCGACAAAGGGAAGGGATTGGACTGCTTGGTGCCTTGGCCGGTCGGGTATAAGATTCCGATTCCGTGGCCAAAGAGCCGAGATGAGGTATCGGGAAATTCCCCTTCTTACTTCACGGTGATGGAGGGAAGAAAAATCAACAGTTCAATGATCTAGGTGAATGTTCATTCAGAGAAAATGAGCAACCCGGTGACTGCAAAAAACGACATTCTGTGGGCATTTGCTGAATATCAATGGATGACTTCATGTTGATGATTAGTCTCATTTAACTGCAAGAAACCTTTCTTTATTTTGGGCCCGTAGATTATGGATTGAAGGATCCCCTGGCTAATGTGTTCGAACGAAATGACAGGTATGGTTTAGCAATGTTCCTCATCCATGTCTCGTCGAAGATAAAGGTGGTCAGAACTGGATATCGACCGATAAGGACAAGTTCATCTTTCCTGGAGGTGGAACACAGTTTATTCACGGGGCTGATAAGTACTTGAACCAGATCTCAAAGGTCGGGATGATATCGAACTTTGAACTATTTGCATTGTTATTGCATTTTGATAGTGCTAACGATATTTTATTTTTTAAACCTTCAGATGGTTCCTGACATCAAATTTGGGGACCGCACCCGAGTTGCCTTAGATGTGGGCTGTGGAGTGGCAAGTTTCGGTGCATATATGTTTGAACGAAACGTGATCACACTTTCAATAGCACCGAAGGATGTTCATGAGAACCAGATTCAGTTTGCTTTGGAGCGCGGGGTCCCTGCGATGCTAGCAGTGTTTGCCACTCACCGTTTGCTCTACCCAAGCCAGGCTTTTGACCTAATCCACTGTTCTCAGTGTAGAGTCAATTGGACTCGTGATGGTATATCGATGTCACTCTGGCTCTTTCCTTTAATCTCCATAAAATGACAAGTTTAGAGCCAATCAATATGAAAATTTGCTGTCTGCCGCTTCTGAGTTAGAAACACAAGGTGAAATTTTTCAGTGAAGCGGGTGGAAAGGACTTTTTGTTTAGTTGTATGCTGGATGAATCGGGATTTGATTCTGAGGTAATTTTCTCTTCTTGTGGCAAAGATGGGATTTTGCTCCTTGAGGTCGACCGGTTGCTTAGGGCTGGAGGATGCTTTGTTTGGGCTGTGCAGCCTGTCTATAAGCATGAAGAAAGGCTGCAAGAGCAATGGAAAGGTAGCTATCATGTCACTTTTGGTTCACAGCATAAGGATGTACAATCTTGAGTAACTGGAGCTTTTCATGGAAACGTTTGATGTGGAAATTTTACGATTGTGGATACTGTTTTATTTGATTTGGATTATTGATATCCTTGATCTGCCATGTCTATAGCTTAGAAAATACTCGAACTTCATATTCCAACAACTTCATTTGTTGGGATTTATTCTGTGAAGAAATGGAAGACCTCACTGCTCGAATGTGCTGGAAACTCTTAAAGAAGGAAGGGTATATAGCAATCTGGCAAAAGCCTCTAAATAATAGTTGCTATCTCAATCGAAGAAGGGGGACGCAACCTCCATTATGTGATCACAGAGATGATCCTGATGATGTATGGTATGTTCTGCTTTCAGCTTCGTATGACCTTTTTTTTTTCCCATTATTTTGCTAAAATTAGATTGCGCCTGCTAGCTGTAGCATTCTTCTTCCTCCTTTGTAAAATACCCACTAGGCCTATAAGCGATTGGGCTCATCTCCAGGCTCATCTCCAACCAAAAGCTTGAATTGGTAAGAATTGTGAAATCCAATCTCTTATGAACCCGTGGATTTCTCTGGCCTAGCGTAGTGTGAGTCCCCACATGGGATTAACCTGCGCTCTGATATCATGTAAATATACTCACTAAGCGATTGTGCTCATCTTCAACCCAAGAGCTCGAACTGGTAGGTTGTGAAACCCAATCTCTTATAAACCAGCGGATTTCTATTTAATTTTTCCGTGTGGGACAATCTCTCTCAACATCCTTATATATATATATATTTTTTCCTGAAAGCATTTTTCTATAGTATATATATATAGTTGTGTAGCTATTTAAGATGATTATCTTTCCATTATGATCCTAAATGTCATGCATTACGATCGATAATTGTTCCTTTGCAGGTATGTTAGTCTGAAGGCATGCATTGCTCGATTACCTGAACATGGCTTTGGGTCTAATACCTCTGCTTGGCCTGCTCGCCTTCATAATCCTCCGGAGAGGCTTCAAACCATAAATATGGAGGGCTCCATATCGAGGAAGGACATGTTCAGGGCCGAGTCAAAATACTGGAATGATATAATAGACAGTTATGTTCGAGTCTACCACTGGGGAGATCTGCAACTACGAAATGTCATGGACATGAGGGCTGGGTTTGGAGGGTATGAAATCATCTTAAAGGCTCCTCAGTCTCCATTCTTATCAATAACTTTAAACAACATAAAGGGTATGAGAAGTTGCAAAAGTCATGAAGTTTACCTTCTTTCCTTCTCATGTTCTCACCAGATTCGCAGCAGCGCTTTACGATCTTCACATTGATTGCTGGGTTATGAATGTTGTTCCTGTCAGTGGCTTCAACACTCTGCCAGTTCTATACGACCGTGGACTTATTGGAGTCATGCATGACTGGTATGTCTTCCAAGAGCTTCACCTATGGATCGAGAAAAACATGAAAATCTGTTTCTTCTTGCTAAACTTGACATATTTCCGTTGTCAAATTCAGGGGAGACGTCATCTTGAACTTCTAATTCTCAATGCATTTTTCCTTCTTACCTTTCAATCTGTATTTCTCGTGTTGAAATTCGTTCTTTTCCGAAGGTGTGAGCCATTTGATACATACCCAAGAACCTACGACTTGCTCCATGCAGTGGGTCTGTTCTCTGTTGAACGAAAGAGGTAACCGCGCAATTAATTGGTTGATCATTTTCCACGGACTTGTCTTTGTTATTATTATGCTGAGAACTGTTGTCATTGCATATAGATGTAACATCACGACCATTATGCTAGAGATGGATCGGATCTTAAGACCAGGAGGGCAAGTCTATATACGAGACTCAGTTGCACTCATGGACGAACTCCAGGCATTTGCAAATGCCATGGGATGGGTGCCTGCGTTACATGACACGAGCGAGGGTCCTCATGCGAGTTTGAAGATCTTAATGTGCGAGAAACGGCTTTGATACGATGATAATATTCTTTTGAGCTCGAGAGGACATGCGCAATGCCCTTTTGGAAAATGGAAAATCCATCTTCGAATTACAAGGAGAAAGAAGACAACATGACGGATATGCAGAGTAGATTAACCAAATGCATGATTCCGCAGGTTTTCCATCGAAGCTGACTGCAGGACAGCAAAGAGAAGAATTTCGTAACTTATCCTATGTTAGGTTCATGAAAGTGTTGATTCTCTGTAACATTTTCACATGAATTCTGTGATTTGCCAATTAAATTGCTGTCCAGGTTGACACAGCTCCAAGATATTAACAATGGCCGATCCAAGAACTCGAAATTGGAAATGGACATAGCTCCTTATCCATATTTCAACTACTTTACATTTAAAACCAGACATCGCTACGAGAGAGTATTAATTCTGCAATTCGATCACTGGCTTCCCTTAGAATTAATAATATTCTGGGGTTCATATAGCCCTGCTACCATCCTTCTGAGCAGCTGTATTCACCTGCTTGGAGAGATAGGCCTCATAGATCTCCACTACTAGCCGGGGAGCCTTCTCCACAAGCTCCGTGTACTCGTCCAGCCTTGTCAGCTTGTCCATGTTCTCCGTGATCAGCCCCAACGCCATGTCGAGCAGGTGCTTCGCATTGTGCTGGTGGGCGAAAGAGTAGCTCATGACCGAGTTGTCCCAGTTCAACTTTGAGACCAGGAACTTCTCGCAGTACGACTTGAGGTGCTTCACCTGGTACTTCTCAGCCAGTACTAGAAGCTCGGAAGCGAGATGCTCGTCAATGCAAGCTTCTGCTGTGTACATGAAGTTCACAAAGGCCCGCAGGGCCTCGTAGGATGCATCGGTGATTTTGATGGTCCCGCTTTGGCTCTCTGTCATCTCGTTCTCAAGCATTGCTTTGAACACGGGCGAACGATTCGCCTGCACGAATTTGAAATTATCTAAAATTCATATCGAACATATATAAATCATTCCGAACAATAAGACGTCGTAATTTCCAAAATTGTGGAAATACAGTCAAAGATTCAGAACATTATTTTTAAATTTTTTTTTAGGTAATATGGTCGGGATCATTAGTGACAAACTTGCCGCCCCGGCTACGCAATGTCCGGACTCTTGTATTCAACCACGAACATGTCAGACAACCAGCGCAACAGAACATTATTGTTAAATAAGCATGAACATCACTATGAATCTAAAATTAAAAATTTTGGGTCAATATATATATATATATATATATTTTGGAAATGATAACTACGCTTAACTTACCAGAACGATCCGGTGGGCCGGCACGGGGGCGGAGGGCTCCGACTCTTCGGAGGCGACCAGAACGACGTCGTAGAAGCCGAGCGCGTGCGATCGGCTGCCGCTAGGGTTTTCGGTCGGTGACCAGAACCTGAGGAAGGTGAGTTTCGACTTCAGGTCCTCGATCTCCCGCTTGAGCTCCTCCTCCGTCTCGCTCGCCTCCTCGTAGCACTCCTTGCACGTGCCGGCGTCCCCTGTCCCATACTCCTCCTTGCACGACAGGCACCTCATCTTCGGCGGCGGCTGCTGCTGCTGCGCGGCCGGCGCTGTCACCATGCCCCCGTGGCTGCCGAACCCGAACGACATCTCCGTCTTAGAGTTCGGCGGTGCAATTCCCCCGCCTTCAGCTACCCGGTTGAATACTACGCCGGAGAGGTCGGCGAGAGTTTGGGAAAAGAATCAGAATCTGATAATAGATGATGACAGATGACTATGAGTGAACTCCAAAGAACGAATTGCTATCCAGTCCATCAATAATCTCTTATTTCAATAGGGTCATTTTATTCATAATTTTCTAATCAAGCCTCTGTACTTATTATTTGTTACTCAATCAGACCCTTTTTGGTCCTATTCTCAATATTCTAGCCTCTGTACTTATTATTTGTAGTCAATTAGATCCTTTTCGATCCTATTCTCAATCTTCTACAAATGAACATTGCCTTTTCGTCATAGGATTAATGTAGCGTTTGGTAATGCAGTACAATTTAACTGTATTACCATTTCAAAATAGTATAGAAAAAAGAATTTATTATTAAATAGAAAAAAGATAAAGAATAATGATTATTTTATTGAATTGACGGAAGAATTGAGTGGAGTTAGGGAATTTATTATTAAAAAATAAATTGTAAAAAAAATATGTGTGAGAATTTATTATTGAATATGAGAAATAGACAATATAGTAATGTTATGTTGTTAAATTAGAGAAAAAAATGAAGTATAATGGAGTTAAACTCTATTACAAAACGAGCTAATATGTTTGGTTTTAAAATAAAATTTTACTCCACTTCACTCTATTTTTCCCTTTATTTAACAACACAATAATTATATATATTTTTTCTTTTTCTTCAATTTAATAATAAATTCTCTCAAATACTTTTTCTTAATCATTATTACAACTAATTGTTTAGTCACTTTTTTGTTTTATAACTCGATTTCAAAACCTAAATGAAAGATGTAAAATTCCACTAGACTTACACAGACTTGAGTTCATCTGTACTCAAAAGTTTAAACTGATTGGTTGCTGGACTTAAACACCATACAATCCTACGAGTTGTTTCTCAAATTTTTCTGTGTGAGACAACATATCTTAACCAAAGAATTCAATTGAATTATTCTCAAACTAGTTGAATTCGTGCACGTAGATCCCAAACGGAACGTCAAGGAACATGGGAGGAATGTGCAAGAGGGGGAATACAAACAACACCGACAACCCGAGTCTAGTTGAGTGAGAGGTTCTTTGTCATTCGAAACCACAAATTTCTACTGCACGCTGCAATCACAAGGAGAAGGAACGAACGTGGAAGATTAGCTAGGGACTTCATTTTCTTGGAAGTAAATTTTACATGTTTACGCAAATCTCACAGAATTCATGGCATGCTATAGCAATTTTCCAGGCAATGCTTAGGAAGAGCTATCCCCTCATCATGAAGACCTAATTAAGAGGGGTGCAATATAGCCCGAGCTTCACGAGCCTGGTTCGACTAGAGAACTCAGGCTTGATTCTTGGCTTGAGCTTGACCAAGGTAGTGTCATGCCTCAGGCTCGAGAACTCAGCTCAAAGTCATTGCTTAATGTAATTAAGTTTGATTCGATATCCCACATCTATGACTCGATATGGGTCTGGCCATGATTTAGCCGTATTCTATTAGATAACAGGTAATTTACATGCGAAAGCCGAGTTCATGTCCATCTGGGGAGATCTTTGAGCTCGAGTTTACGGTTGAGATCAAGGTAGCCTGTGATGTGTGAAGCCATCACCTGTTGGACTTCTCTTGTGTTCTGTTCCTTAACTGTTCTCTTGTGTTCTGGTTGAAGAATCTATGATAGTATGAGCTAATTAACTGGACTTGTTGGTCACGTCGAGTATATATATCCGGCAACTTATTGGCAATGGACAAAGGTGGCCAATGGACCAAATTGTGCCTTAGGGAGAGCAAGCCTGTGGTCTTCATCAAAGTTACGATAACTTGAACAACATGCAATTCAAATTAAAGCTTTCTTATTTGATATACTCTTGACACGCAACAATGGAAACTTTTGCTGTAGACATCAAATATGCATTTTACAGAGACACCTAATGGACCGAAAAATCACCACCTCGGATTATGCTACTGACATAGATCACCAAACCTAACCTCCACATAAGACTCGGACATGGACAATGACACATGACAAGAGGAAACAAAAGGCGAAGACGCTAGGACATCTCAGACACTCGAGTAACATCATTATGTGACTTTTGGTTCACAGCATAAGGATGTACAATCTTGAGTAACTTTAGCTTTTCATGGAAACGTTTGATGTGGAAATTCTACGATCGTGGATACTGTTTTATTTGATTTGGATTATTGATATCCTTGATCTGTTGGGATTTATTCTGTGAAGAAATGGAAGACCTCACTGCTCGAATGTGATGGAAACTCTTAAAGAAGGAAGGATATATGGCAATCTGGCAAAAGCCTCTAAATAATAGTTGCTATCTCAATCGAAGGGGGACGCAACCGCCATTATGTGATCACAGAGATGATCCTGATGATGTATGGTAATTTCTGCTTTCAGCTTCATATGACTTTTTGTTCCATTATTCTGTTAAAATTAGATTCCATGCTAGCTGTCGCATTTTTCTTCTTCCTTTGTAAAATATCCACTAGGCCTATAAGCGCTCGGGCTCATCTCCAACCAAAAAGCTCGAGCTGGTATGTTCTCTTCCACACTTGAGCAAGGGGGTCAAACCAACAGCAAGCCGGGCCTGGTGTAGCGTGGGCCTCGCACGGGCTCGCCAAAGACAAACTCGCTTTGATATCATGTGAAAATACCCACTAGGTTTATAAGTGATTGGGCTCATCTTCAATCCAAAAGCTCGAGTTAGTAGGTTGTGAAACTCAATCTCTAATAAACCCGTTGATTTCTCTTTAATTTTTCCGTGTGAGATAATCTCTCTCAAAATCCTTATGTTTTTTTACCTGAAAGCATTTTTCTATAGTATATAAATAGTCATTTAGCTATTTAAGATGATTATCTTTCCATTACGATCCTAAATGATCTGGTCACCCTCAGACACAAAGTACAGAAATTTAGACTGGACAATGCATTAAGATCGATAATTGTTCCTTTACAGGTTTGTTGGTCTGAAGGCATGCATTACTCGATTACCTGAAAATGGCTTTGGGTCTAATATCTCTGCTTGGCCTGCTCGCCTCCATAATCCTTCAGAGAGGCTTCAAACCATAAATATGGAGGGCTCCATATCGAGGAAGGACATGTTCAGGGCCGAGTCGAAATACTGGAATGATATAATAGACAGTTATGTTCGAGTCTACCACTGGGGAGATCTGCAACTACGAAATGTCATGGACATGAGGGCTGGGTTTGGATTGGAGGGTATGAAATCATCTTAAGGGTTCCTCAGTCTCCATTCTTTTCAATAACTTAAAACAACAAAGTGTATGAGAAGTTGCAAAAGTCGCGAAGTTTACCTTCTTCCCTTCTCATGTTCTCACCAGATTCGCAGCAGCGCTTTACGATCTTCACATTGATTCTGGGTTATGAATGTTGTTCCTGTCAGTGGCTTCAACACTCTGCCAGTTCTATAAGACCGTGGACTTATCGGAGTCATGCATGACTGGTATGTCTTCCAAGAGCTTCACCTATGGATTGAGAAAAACACGAAAATCTGTTTCTTCTTGCTAAACTTGACATATTTCAGTTGTCAAATTCGGGGAAGATGTCATCTTGAACTTCTAAAATCCTCAATGCATTTTCCTTGTTACCTTTCAATCTGTATTTCTCATGTCGAAATTCGTTTTTTTTCAAAGGTGTGAGCCATTTGATACGTACCCAAGAACCTACGACTTGCTCCATGCAGCGGGTCTGTTCTCTGTTGAGCGAAAGAGCTTACCACGCAATTAATTGGTTGATCATTTCCCACGGACTTATCATTGTTATTATTATGCTGAGAACTGTTGTTATTGCATATAGATGTAACATCACGACCATTATGCTCGAGATGGATCGGATCTTAAGACCAGGAGGGCGCGTCTATATACAAGACTCAGTTGCACTAATGGACGAACTCCAGGCATTTGCAAATGCCATGGATGGGTGCCTGCGATACATGACACGACGAGGGTCCTCATGCGAGTTTGAAGATCTTAATGTGCGAGAAACGGCTTTGATACGATGATAATATTTTTTTGAGCTTGAGAGGACACGTGCAATGCCCTTTTGGAAGATGGAAAATCCATCTTCGAGTTCCAAGGACAAAGAAGATGACACGACGGATATGCAGAGTAGATTAACCAAATGAATGAATTTGGAGGTTTTCCATCGAAGCTGACTGCAGGAAAGCAAAGAGAAACCGCACGGTCTGGCCGTTTAAGTACATAGGAAAGAGCAGAATTTTTTAACTTATCCTATGTTAGGTTCCTGAAAGTGGTGATTCTCTATAACATTTTCACATGAATTCTGTGACTTTGTCAGTTAAATTGCTGTCCAGGTTGACACAGCTCCAAGATATTAACAATGGCCGATCCAAGAACTCGAAATTGGAAGTGGACATAGCCCCTTATCCACATCTCAACTCCTTTACATTTAAAACCAGGCATCGCTAGGAGAGCAACCCGAAATTTGAACAATATTACTGTTGAGTATTATTTCGGCAATTCGATCACTGGCTTCCCTTAGGCCGCCCCATAATATTCTGGGTTAAATATAGCCGTGCTACTATCCTTCTGAGCATCTTTATTCACCTGCTTGGAGAGATAGGCCTCATAGATTTCCACTACTAGCCGGGGAGCCTTCTCCACAAGCTCCATGTACTCGTCACGCCTTGTCAGCTTGTCCATGTTCTCCGTGATCGTCCCGCGCTCATTCTTCGAGACGGATCACGTGATGAACGAAGAACCGGGAACCACTATGGACTTGATGGCTCTACGAAGTTGGGTTTGAAGAGAAGATCGCAGAGGAAAACATCAAAAAGGCTCTTGATTTATAGCCAGATGAAAGAGGCTTCCCATTCACGCCTCACTTTTTTCCCGCCAAAACATGAAAACTCAGGTAACCTTTCCCCCTCCCTCGTGGAAGAAGCAGTCCATCTTAAAATTGATCCCAGCTGATGTTATTCAATTCATTTCAATTAAATCCATTACTATTCCAAACAACATAATTCCATTTAAAATTTAAGTGAACTAAATTGAACCGAATTGAATATTGAATACAAATGAACTCAAATTGTGTTATAGACTAAACGGAGTCCAATCCAAAAGACTAGTCTATTAAGCGGGAAAACCCATTTAATCTATAAAGTATAAACCCCACATCAATTGCCCATACAATCAATGTGGGACAAATCCCATACCTTGTAATTGGTTCAATCCATAACGAATTGATTCTTATAAGAATTGATTCCAAGCGGGGTATATGAAAAGCATGCCATCAACATTTAATAGAAACACGACTGAACTATAGATTGGTGCATGAAAGACTGAACTAAAGATTGGTGCACAAAACTGAGTAATTTCCGAGGAAATGCCATGAAGAACTGAGCAATTTTCCAACTTGACTGGAAGTTCAGAAGAAAATGGTCGCGTTTGCACTTATAATTTACATTTAAATGTGAACATCACTGGATTTGCAGAGGGCAATTGCTTTGATGAGCAGCACACGGCTTGAACTCGAATTACACATATCCTTGTTCCTTAAGGAACCTGCAATTTTGACAAACATTCTGAAGATAAATCGAAAAACACATTGCAATCCCTAGTATGTCTGTGGAAGATCATGAGAATTGCCGAGGGAAATTTACCCCTGCATTCATCTAGTCGTCTTTTAAGTTCTCTTAATGAAATCTAAAAGAGTGAATGACAAGACACTCCTTTCTTCTCCTCCATATAGATTCACCAGGTCTTGCTTGCTCTTCAAGCCACCTTAGCTCAAATTATAAAGTAATCAACTCTCAAGGGGAAATTCTGAACTTTCACTGGCCATTGACTCGTTTATGATTTCGCATGCGGGTTCTACCCCTCCACGGAAGAGACGCATCGTTCGTGGGATTCTCAAGCCAGTCTGCTGTGGCGCACCGCCCGAAGCATCCTAAAGCTGGGAAGACGAGTAATCCCGAGATTGTCCTGCTTCAAAACTACTCGAAACATACATATGTCAAGCAGGGATACTAATTGATTTATGTGATTTTTTTCTTTTCCTTTCCGTTCACCCTTTATTAATCTGTCTAAGTCTAAATAAAGGAAACTAAATCCTCCAATTACCATCCCCTCTCTTCACCTCCCTCCATTCCTTCCTTTCCCTCCTTTTCCTTTCTCCCCTTCCTTTCTCTTGACCAAGGAATAAAATTCCTTTCATAAAATGAAAAGTAATTCTATCGAGATAAAAATACTTCATGACCCATTTTAGAATATGAAAGGAGTTCATATTTGCGCTCCAAGATATTAACAATGGCCAATCCAAGAACTCGAAATTGGAAATGGACACAGCCCCTTATCCATATTTCAACTACTTTACATTTAAAACCAGACATCGCTTCGAGAGCAACCCGAAATTTGAACAATATTACTGTTGAGTATTATTTTGGCAATTCGATCACTGGCTTCCCTTAGGCCACCCCATAATATTCTTGGTTAAATATAGCCGTGCTTCTATCCTTCTGAGCATCTTTATTCACCTGCTTGGAGAGATAGGCCTCATAGATTTCCACTACTAGCCGGGGAGCCTTCTAAACAAGCTCCATAATATTCTTGGTTAAATATAGCCGTGCTTCTATCCTTCTCAGCATCTTAATTCACCTGCTTGGAGAGACAGGCCTCATAGATTTCCACTACTAGCCAGGGAGCCTTCTCCACAAGCTCCATGTACTCGTCCCGCCTTGTCAGCTTGTCCATGTTCTCCGTGATCAGCTGCAACGCCACGTCGAGCAGGTGCTTTGCATTGTGCTGGTGGGCGAAAGCGTAGCTCATGACCGAGTTTTCCCAGTTCAACTTTGAGACCAGGAACTTCTCGCAGTACGATTTGAGGTGCTTCCCCTGGTACTTCTCAGCCAGTACTAGAAGCTCAGAAGCGAGATGCTGGTCAACGCAAGCTTCTGCTGTGTACATGAAGTTCACAATGGCCCGCAGGGCCTCGTAGGATGCATCGGTGATATTGATGGTCCCGCTTTGCTTCTCCATCATATTGTTCTCAAGCATTGCTTTGAACACAGGCGAACGATTCGCCTGCACGAATTTGAAATCATCTAAAATTCATATCGAACATGTATAAATCATTCTGAACAATCATAAAACGTCATAATTGCCAAAATTGTAGAAATACAGCCAAAGATTCAGAACATTATTGTTTTCTTTTTATATGTAAGATGGTGAACAACAGTAGTGGCGACCTTACCGCCTTCGCTACGCAATGTCCGGACTATTCAACCGTGAACATATCAGACAACCGGTGCATCAGAACATTATTGTTAAATAAACATGAACATCACTATGAATCTAAAATTAGAAATTTTAGGTCAATATATATATATATATATATATATATATTTGGAAATGATAACTACGGTTAACTCACCAGAATGACCCGGTGGGCTGGGACGGGGGCGGAGGGCCCCGACTCTTTGGAGGCGACCAGAACGACGTCAGAGAAGCCGAGCGCGTGCGATCGGCTGCCGCTAGGGTTTTCGGACGGTGACCAGAACCTGAGGAAAGCGAGTTTGGACTTCAGGTCCTCGTGGCACTCCTTGCACGTGCCGGCGTCCCCCGTCCCATACTCCTCCTCACACGACAGGCACCTCATCTTCGGCGGCGGCTGCTGCTGCCGCCGCATGCTTCGTCTTAGAGTTCGGGGGGTGCAATTCCCCCGCCTTAAAAAGCCAACGACGAAGGGAAAATACATACCTTAAAGAACAGAATCTCTTCCTTTGTCGGAGAGGTCGGCGAGAGTTTGGGAAAGGAATCAGAATCTGATGATTGCTGATGATAGAAGACTGTGCGCAAACTTCAAAGAACAAATTGCTATCCAATCCACTAATAACCTCTTATTTCAATAGGGTAATTATTTTCATAATTGTTCTAATCAAGCCTCTGTACTTATTATTTGTTACTCAATTAGACCCTTTTCGGTACTATTCTCAATCTTCTAGCCCCTGTACTTAATATTTGTAGTCAACTAGATCCTTTTTGGTCCAATTCTCAATCTTCTAGAGATAAACATTGCCTTTTGATCATAGGATTAAAGTGGCGTTTGGTATAGAGTATAATTTAACTGTATTACATTTTCAAATATTAATGTATATATTTAAGTGTGATTTTAATGATGGTAAATGAATAGTATCCACGAGAATCTATTATTAAATGAGGAAAAAGAAAAAAATTGATTATTTTATTGAATTCAGTGGAGTGAGGGAATTAATTATTAAAAAATTAATTGTAATAATGATTAAAAAAATATGTGTGAGAATTTATTATTAAATAGGAGAAAAAGACAATGTAGTAATGATGGAGTTAAACTTCGTTACGAAACGAGCTAAAATGTTTGGTTTTAAAATAAAAATCTACTTCGCTTTACTCTATTCTTCCCTCAATTCAACAACACAATAATTACCTTTTTTTAATCTTTTTTTTCAATTTAATAATAAATTCCATGAAATGCTTTTTCTTAATCATTATTACAACGAAGTTTTTAGTCACCTTTTTGTTTTACAACTCGACTTCGAAATCTAAACGAAAGATGTAAAATTGCACTGGGCTTACATGGACATGAGCCCATTTGCAATCTAAAAGTTTAAGTTGATCGGTTGCTGGACCGAAATCTCATACAAGCTTGTGAGTTCTTTTTAAGTTTTCTGTTTGATACAATATATCTCAACCAAAGAATTCAATTGAATTATTCTCAAACTAGTTGAATTCGTGCAGGAGAGGGAACACAGACAGCACCGACAACCCGAGTCTAGTCGAGTAAGAGGGTCTTTGTCATTCGAAACCACGAATTTCTACTGCACGTTGCAATCAAAAGGAGAAGGAAAGAACGTGGAAGATTAGCTAAGGACTTACATTTACTTGGAAGTAGATTTTACATCTGTACGCAAATCTCACAGAATTCATGGCATGTTATAGCAATTTTCCAGGCAATGCTTAGGAAGAGCTATCCCATCATCATCAAGACCTAATTAAGAGGGGTGCAATATAGCCCGAGCCTCTCAAGCACGAGCCCGGTTCGACTAGAGAACTCAGGTTTGATTCTTGGCTCGAGCTTGACCAAGGTAGTGTCGTTCCTCAGCCTCGAGAACTTAGCTCAAAGTCATTGCTTAACGTCATTAAGTTTGACTCGATATCCCACATCTATGACTCGATATGGGTCTGGCCCTGATTTAGCTGTATTCTATTAGATAACAAGTAATTTATATGCGAAAGCCGAGTTCATGTCCAACTGGGGAAATCTTTGAGCTCGAGTTTACGGTTGACATGAAGGTTCCCTGTGATGCGTGAAGGCATCACCTGTTGGACTTCTTCTGTTGAAGTTTCTAGTATAGTAACGGGCATGTTCTGTTCCTTAGCTGTGCTATTGTATTCTCGTAGAATAATTTATGATAGTATGAGCTAATTAACGGGAGTAGTCGGTCACATCGAGTATATATATCCGGCAACTTATTGGCGATGGACAAAGGTGGCCAATGGACCAAATTACGATAACTTGAACAGCAGGCAATTCAAATTAAAGCTTTCTTATTTGACGTACTCTTGACACACAACAATGGAAACTTTTGCTGTAGACATCAAATATACATTATACAGAGACACTTAATGGACCGAAAATCACCACCTCGGATTATGCTACTGACATAGATCACCAAACCTAACCTCCACATAAGACTCAAACATGGACAATGACACATGACAAGAGGAAACAAAGGGCGAGGACGCTAGGACATCTCAGACACTTGAGTAACATCCCAGAAGCACCCCGACCATTTCGGCGATGATGTTTAGTCTACTCATCGAGCGATAAGTAGGCCATACATCTACACCTACAAGGTGGGGTGCTTCTGAGGTAGCACAGTTTTTTGGGATTACATGACTCAAGACATAAGCTTAAGCCAGCGCAAGCATCATCCCGCTTCATGGCTCTTTGGGTGGTTTGCCGCAGCAGATCAGCTTAAGAACTGAGCGAAGGACGGATCCCCTGCGAGGATTGCTCATTCTTCGAAACGGATCACGTGATGGACGAGAGCCGGGAACGGCTATGGACTTGATGCCTCTACAAAGTTGAGTTTGAAGAGATGATCGCAGAGCGAATGATCAAGAGGCTCCTGATTTTATAGGCCGGAAGAAAGAGGCTTCCCATTCACTCCTCACTTTTTCCCGCCAAAACATGAAAATTCAGGTAACATTACCCCCTGCCTCCTAGAAGAAGTACTCCATCTTAAAACTGATCCCAACCGATGTTATTCAATTCATTTCAATTAAATCCATTACTATTCCAAACAACATAATTCCATTTAAAATCTAAGTGAATTAAATTGAACCGAATTGAATACTGAATGCAAATGAACTCAAATTGTGTTATAGACTAAACGGAGTCCAATCCAAAAGACTAATATATTAAGTGGGAGAACCCATTTAGTCTATAAACCCAACATCAATTGCCCATGCAATCAATTTGGGACAAATCCCATACTTTGTAATTAGTTCAATCTGTAACGAATTGTTTCTTATAAGAATTGATTCCAAGTGGGGTATATGGAAAGCATGCCATCAACATTTAATAGAAACACGACTGAACTAAAGATTGGCACACGAAACTGAGTAATATCCGAGGAAATGCCATGAAGAACTGAGCAATTTTTCAACTTGACTGGAAGTTCAGAAGAAAATAGTCGCATTTGCACTGATAATTTACATTTAAAGGTGAAAAATCATTGGATTTGCAGAGGGCAATTGCTTTGATGAGCAGCACACGCCTTGAACTCGAATTACACGTATCCTTGTTCCTTAAGGAACTTGCAATTTTGACAAACATTCTAAAGATATATCGAAAAACAAGAAAAGGCAAAGACATTGCAATCCCTAGTATGTCTCTGGAAGATAATGAGAATTGCCGAGGGAAATTTACCACTGCATTCATCCAGTCGTCTTCTAAGTTCTCTTAATGAAATCTAAAAGAGTGAATGACAAGACACTCCTTTCTTCTCCTCCATATAGATTCGCCGGGTCTTGCTTGCTCTTCACGCCACCTTAGCTCAAATTATAAAGTAATCAACTCTCAAGGGGAAATTCCGAATTTTCACTGGCCATTGATTCGTTTATGATTTCGCATACGGGTTCTAGCCCTCCACGCAGGAGATGCATCGTTCATGGGATTCTCAAGCCAGTCTGTTGTGGCGCACCGCCCGAAGCATCCTAAAGCTAGGAAGACGAGTAATCCCAAGATTGTCTGGCTTCAAAACTACTCGAAACATACATATGTCAAGCAGGGATACTTAATTGATTTATGTGATTATTTTCTTTTCCTTTCCGTTCACCCTTTATTAATCTGTCTAAGTCTAAATAAAGGAAACTAAATCCTCCAATTACCATCCCCTCTCTTCACCTCCATTCCTTCCTTTCCTTTCCTTCTCTTTTGTCCCCTTCCTTTCTCTTGACCAAGGAATAAAATTCCTTCATAAAATGAAAAGTAATTCTATTGAGATAAAAATATTTCATGACCTATTTTAGACTATGAAAGGAGTTCATATTTAAGCAAACAGACTTACTTATTAGAATATCATTCTATATATATATATATATATATATATATATGTATATATAAAGCAAAAAAAGAAGTTAATTGTATTCACTAAAAACTTAGTAGAAATGGTAGAATTGATCATTACTTAAATTTTCTTATGGAAAATTCATTCCATCAAGTTAAAAAACCAATCTTCTCCTGATGATGAAAACCTCTTTCTAACTCATAAAAATAAATGGAGTGAAAGAATGAGATATTCGGTTCATTCTATTTCTGTGTTCCGAATGGTACCTTACAAACAAGGATGTTATTTCAGTCAAGATTGTATTGAAGATGTTCATAAATGGAAACTCATTCTCTTTGCTTGGAATTGTATACTGATATGGTTCAATCAGTTCTTTTGACTACGTTAAATCAGCGCCATTTCTTTTCATAAGTGGGTATAGAATAATTAGGAACTCAAAACATGAAGCTTTACTTTTCAAAGTAAAATTTGCCAATGAGTACGCTCCACAGGCATATTCTAAAAGGCGCATCTTGTTTTGCAAGAATTAATTTTTAAAAATCAATGTAAGGAATTAAGTTTCTGTCGACATTTTAATAATCGGGGTGTCTCCGGAGTCCCAGGAATTCCGGGATTACCTGATGCTTATACCTTCTTCTTTCCATTGAGATATTTTCTCAATGTTGTAGGATCATTACTAGGGTGATTTCAGTTCAGGGCATGGGATTTAACATCAAACAACTCAGTCAGTCTAGCGCAATCTAAGACGCACGATAGCTAAGTTGCAATGACACAACAGTTCAACACCGCTCCTTCAACATAGAAACTTATATATCTTTCTGCAGAGATCATTAAGGTAGAGCCTAGAGACAAGAACTTAACGAACAAAGAAAGATTTACACAAGCATGATTTCAATTGGTACTCATTAACAGTACTTAACACAAAGGGTCCAGTATCCCTTTCTTCCACAAAAGCCGTCTAAATTTTACACAAAATCTCCAAGACCTGATACATTTTCACACCTTATTTTGATCTATAGTCCAAGAGTGAAAAGGCTCTACAGGGTACATCCTCTTATGGCCGTAATCCAACTCTTTCACATAGCACTTCAGAACTTGAGAAGTTGCGTACCTCAATATTCGTCATTATTCATGAAAAGCATTGTCAGGGATTTCGACTTTATCATTAACCACAAAACGAGACTCTTTAGTACTGAAGCCCGACAAATGAAGCTGCTTTCTCCTCTTCACGAGATTCAATGCAGCTCTCCTGTCATCTTGAGACTCCCGAAATGCAGGCTGTGTATCCAAGATTATATGTTAAATCTAGGCATGAAATATTGGATACGTATCCGGGGTAAAAGGACCCCATTCCTTGATCATTCTAGTGAAACTCAAGCTTATACAAGGAGCGAATTAGAAACAAATCACAGACCTTGATTGCCAATGCTCTGTCAAAACTCTGAATAGCACTATCAGGCTCCCCAAAGTTCAACTGCGCTCTTCCCAGGGTGAGCCAAGCCTGAAAAAGTAAGGCTTGCAAGTAAATTATCATTCTCCTGTAAGATCTAATGACACGCAGTATGCAAGCTACTGATTGGAAACAACAAGAAGCTGATTTCCTAAGAAAGAATAAATATTGTCATAAAGAGAAAGCTAACCAAGACTAACTTCCAAGACATGCACTAGCTAAGAGTGAGTAGGGGCAATGTGACTGATCCATATGAACATCTCATTCTCACCTCAGCCCACGATGGATCCAGCTCAGTAGCTCCTGCCAGAAACAACACATCTCATGAATACACTGAACCATTTACAGATCATCAAAAATACCATCCTAGAGATCTGCACGAAGAAATGAAAATAATCTTCAGATGGGAACCATAGGTCTACAAAGAACCGGAAACTAGGGTGATCTTAGAGAAAGATAAACAGGGCAGATACGAACGAGTTGCTGCCTTCAGTGCGCTCCACGCATCTCCTAACTCGAGCAACACCTGCGCCTTCTGCTCGTGCAAGACCTTGTTTTCGGGCATCAAAGTGAGAGCAGCCTCCCACTTCCCGAGAGCTTCCCGATACTTCCCGTCCTTTACAATACAAATTCAAAGCACGCATTAAGCCACATGCTCGGTTAATAGCTATTAGGTAATATTCCTGTCTAAGCTGAATACATCAAATTTTCCGGCCGAATTAAAACTCCTAGCACTGAGACTTTTACCCAATTCTAGACTGACGAATTATCAGCAATTTCATATTAAGCTAACACAAAACTGCCTCTTTCGATTGCAATTACACTGACATATCAAAATCAACCATAACAGCATATGATCATCGGCTTCTATCATTCTATTTCGATGCAGAATTTCAGCTTAACCCAAAGAGACAAAAGAGGCTGCCCCGTTGAAAGGAATTCAATTGAGTAGTGCGGTACCTCTGCGAGCTTGTCGCCCTGTGCCTGAAACGATTGAGCTAATCTTTCGCGGTCAGAATCAGAACCGGAAGGAGGGTCATGTTCGGAAGCCATCGTTTTTGCTATTTGTTCTTGATTCTCAGGAACTTCGTCGTCTTTGCGCTCGCCACCCGCCGCCTCGGCGGTATCAGCTGCGCCGTCGCCTTGCTGGTCGAAGGGGAGGTTCGGGTAGCGAGAAACGGCAGCCAAAGGCCGCTTCTTGGCGCTCTGCAGGTTCTTCTTGTTCCATGTCAGCTTCATCTTCTTCCTCTCCTGTCTCTCGGAGCTTCTTCCTTCTCCGGCGACGACTTAGCTTTCTCCGTTTTTTCATATTTTTCTCTTTTTCTCTTTTCATATATATTCTTTTTTCTGCCTAATACGTAACAAGGAGGATGAAAGAGCTTGATGGGCCTCACGAGGCCCAAACCAAGTCCATATGGGCTGGGTCATATTAGCCATATTGGGCCGTTGAGAGCCCAAACAACTTAGACCCTACCCTATATGGGCCCCTTCCTTTCTTCTTCCCTCTGCAATATTTGGTGACTGAGAGTCATCTATTTGAATGTGTAACACTTAATCAAATTGTTTCAAACTGGCAAATTAGCCCCACATCCAGCCCATAGGTTTCCACTTACAAGTATTCAATTAGTTGTTACTCATCGACATTGAATGAGTAATACTCATTGAATATTTAGTCCTCCTACAGGAGTCGGCTTTGAAACTGCGGGATATATACTCATGTCTATCTAAAACTAATCTCGTTCTTGTTTTGAATTGATCCTTCTCATGACATGCTTCGAATGTGTTGTAGATACCCTGCATGGCTGCATCGCAATCAAATTCCCCCTATGCAAACCCTAACTTGTTGAGTGCATCACCCTGAATTGCATTCAAAATTCACTAGTGCGAAGTGGAACTCGTTGAGAGCAGCATATCTCGTGTTATTTATATTGACATATTATATAGTGAAAAAATGGATGGGCCAAGTCCAAAAAGTGATTTTTATTCTAAAGCAGCTATGATGGTCGAGTTTCAACGTAACCGTTAACCAACGGCTTTATCAATCCCCGGGCAGCCCAATTCAAACATCTGAAAAAGCAAAAGCAATCAATCTATGGAAGAAAAAAAGCAAAAGCTTAAAGACAACATAATCTATCCTCCTTTTCTTTAACCTTTCCTAATTAACTGCACCTAACCTTAAAATCATCTAACTATATATGTTTTATCCTAAGGCCCTATCCACCTATTGGGTTCATTTGAAATCTCACCTCACCAGATCCTTCTATCTCCATGGGTTCTTGCATTAGCAAATGCATGCCCAACAAACATTCCAGGTTAGAAGATCACCATGTCTATGATGATGATTTGTATGGATTTGTCCAAGACAAGCTTGTGATCTCCCAAGCCCCACCCTTCAAAGTTCCTCCAACACCACTCTCCAACAAGATCTCACCTTCCCCTCTGGAACTCTCCTTCTCGTCGAAATCGGCTTCGACCATCTTCACTGCCAGTAAAAGCAGTGCCAGTAGCAGTGTGATCAGCAGCGCTAGCTCGTGCTCGTCGTCGTCATTGTCGACTGCATCCTCTGCCCCGTCTCTGACCTCAAAAGAGAGGTCCTTCTCCAACGACTTCCTCCTGTCTTGCATCAAGGAGAACCCGCACGTTCTCCGGATCAACAACTCGGTCAAGGCTGGTGACTATCCCGTCTTGTCATCACCCGACATAATCCACGCACGCGGAGTGGGATCACCAGCCCGACCGCCCATTCCGTCACCGGCCAGGCCGTCAATCCCTCAGAAAATGCCGGCATTGCAGGGGCCCACCGTGCAGAAAAGGGTCCGATCTAGCTCGCCGAATCTAACCCGGCAGAAGACCATGAGAGTCGCCGAGCCCGACAGTTCCGCCTGTTCCCAGTCTTTGTCCAGTAGAGTCTTGAGGTCACCCTCTCCCAGTAGAAGGTTCGAAGGAGGAGACAAGAAGAGAGGAACATTAGCAACATCGACAAGGGAAGTAATCGGTAATAGAACACGGCCGGTGGCAGCTAACGAGGAGTCGAATTCAGTCTGTTCCACGTCTCCTTCCATGGTTAGAAGGAAAGAACATATCAGGCCTGCGAGTCCAAATCGTAACCCAATCACGACCCGACTTCGGGAATGTGCGATGAGTAGCGAGAGTTTTGCTCATCAAATTGGTGCCAAGGTTGAAGAAATCGCAAGCAAGTTTTCATCTCCCGGTGATGATGTGGACTCAGCCGACGACATCAACAATCCTCTCATCTCCTTGGACTGTTTCATCTTTCTTTAGGTGGCTGTGTATAGATTTTTCATTTTTTTATCTTACTTTTTTTTTTGGTCATTTCGATTTGTTGATCTCCAACATTGGAGGAGGATTAGCTTTGCCTGTGATCCCATTTATAACAGTCGGATCACTTGTCACGGGAAAAGTATACCCGGCCGATAAATGTATAATTCGACATTCCGCAGGGGGAATGTCGAAGAATTTTCTTTAATATATTTCTTCGGTCAGATCATACGTTTTATGATCTATAGATATAACTTCTATCCCTCCGGTCGTGTCCTCTTCATACCCTTTTCCGGTAAAATTTGTTTAAATATAAATATATGTACATATACATATACGTATATATACACATACGCCTAATGATGCGAAAATATTTTCTATCAGTTATCGTATATTCTGGGCTTATATATTAGTACTCTTAACGCACCGGAAAAGAAAAGGTACTCATAATATTTTTTTCGATCAGAAATGATATATAATAAAGAGATATAGGTAATCCTAGTATCAAATCTAAGACATTTTGATCACCAGACGAGAGGTGCATCACTGCACTATATTTTTTCTTGAAAATGTACTCATAATTTTTCGTTGATTATCATCAATATTAAAGTTGTCCAATGATGTAATGCAATATTTTCTGTAAGATTCATTACATAATGATCTACTAAATATTTTCACTCCATGACATATATTGTTGAAAGATTATTTTCGCCCAAGCGCAGTCTCAATCTTGTTTAATAGTAACTCTATCTATTAGTGCAAGCCGAGTAGATAGGTCCATATTGAATAAAGCTTAAGCTCATAGATATATATGTAACGCATGCCAAATGATCGGTCCAATAATGTAACATCACTACAAAAAAAAAGAAGAAGAAGAGGTTTTGGCAGACATTTTTTTCGGCTTTTCCCCACGCCACAAACATCAACCCAGACACCGGCGACATTTCCCTCAACTTTTCTAAAAACATGGCCCTAGACTCCGTTGGCAAAGGCATCCCGATGCTTTTTAAAAAACGTCGGCAAAAACTATCCTAGGCAGACGTTTCCCAAACGTCGGCCAAAACCCTAGCTAGACTGACGCAAGAAACGTTGGCCAAAACCGTGCCTAAGGCGACACTAATTACGTTGCTAAAATCATGCCTAGGCCAATGTGAAAAACGTCGGCCCAAACCATTTTTTGTCAAAAAAATTATATCCTATTGTCAATAAATTGAGAATCTATCGTCAGTGATAAACATTATCACTAACAACAGGTTATTAACTTTTTAACAACAGGTTGTCATATCGTTTATCACTGATAGTAGGTTGTCAATTTTTAACAATAGGTTCTCATACCCTAAAATTCACGAAAATTGCCAAATCGTTCAAAGAATCACACTACAAATTGATATAAGCTTATTATCAACAGAGGCAACATGATGAAAATGAGCTAATATTCACTTGAACAAGTATCAGGACATGAGTACATGGTAGTACAATACAATTTTCTCAACCGGGCCTCTTGCCTCCTTCTTGTCTCAACTGAAGAACAACAAGTGTGTGGCTCTCCTCGGCGGACTTGATGACATAGATGAAGAAGACAGCGACCTTGGAGAAGAAGACGTAGGTAGAGATGCAGCCGACGGTGTGGAAGAGGCCGGGGCCATGAAGGGCGAGGAAGAAGGGCTTGGAGACCTTAGGCAGGGCTGAAGCTTCAGGTACCATAGCAGACCCATCTAGATGGACCCGAAGAGGAGCTAGAACGTCGCGGGGAACCATGGGAAGCGGAAGACGTTGAGGGCCTTCTTATTATAGATGTTAAAGATGATTCTTTACGAGTACCTCGGTCCAAACACCACCCCCAACTGTAGGGTCGACTTCTTTTTCTCCTCCTACTATGGCGGCTCTGGCATGGTCGTCGATTCCCCTTTTGGGGTGGCTTCGACAAAAGCCCTGACGAAGGCATTGCGGTGGTGGATGCAGGAGGGAGAGAGGCCGAGTGAGTGGGTGCCGATGTTGTAGGATCTGAGAGGAGGGGGAGATGGGGTATCTGATGGAAAAGGAGTCTGGAGGTGCAGATGAGGAAGGGAGAAGAGGAGGAAGGGAATCGACGTGTCTGGGGGGAAGCAATTAAAAAGAAAAAAGGAGGAGCTAAATTTTTGGGCTTTAAAATTTCACTAGTTGGACAGGAACTTTCCCACTCAATCCCTATTTTTTTTAAGATAGTGGCCGACGTTTATGAGATGTCGGCTAGTCGAAAATTCATGAAACGTCAGCCCAAACAACCTTAGCCTTACGTTTTAAAATGTCGTTCTCAAGTGACAACGTGTTTGTCCTCCAATGAGACAATATGTTGCCTCATCTATTATGATGCATGAATAGCAGTGGCAGCAGATTATGTAAGGCTGCAATGTATTTTCCAAGACCATTATAGCACACTGCTATACCTCAAAAATTTAACATCGACTTATTTTTCTTGAAGTTTTCATTGACGTTTAATTTTGTTAACATATCATTAACTAATATTTATTTGGATTTGTGCTAGTTAGAAGTAATTAATTCGATAGGTTCATGGATTAATAAGCGACTAAGAGTTCGAAGTACAAGAATAACCTTCATACATATAGAAGGCATCAAAATTTGACATGAAACCAAAGTGGCCTAAGTCGTGGGCATGAAGATTATCATTCCTTGAAATCCAAGAACAATTCCACTTCAAAAAATGAGAAAGAAAATGAGAAATATTCAAAACAAGAGATCTAACATGCGACTTTAATTTTAGGAGTTGAGATTGCTTCGACAAGTAGCAATGCATTGCTCTAAGTGCAAATTTTGACAAGCCCTTATCTAAGACTATGGAGACTACAATATTGAGGTCTGTTTAAGCTATGCAATATGTGGTCATGCTTATCAGAGTTGTTTTTCTTTTCAGTTTTGTGAAAATTTATACCATGAGGAATTCAAAAGTTGTTGTATGATCGAAAGGCGGCCAATTACCATGGTGTAGTTTAACATTGGGTTTGATCTAGTCAAGCTTGGAGAAATAAGTCTCTTACAACTCAATTCCTTCATTGACAATTGGGTTTCGATTAGCTTAATTCTTTCCAAATTCATGTGAAATGATTATTTTCTTTCATGCAATTAAACAATAAAGAGCATCGACGTATTGAATTATGTCTTGAATTATCTCAGTTTGAGCAGACATGTATCAAGTTTTCATATGAAATGTGGACAAGGTAATTACAAATGTTAGAAAATTTATTGTTGTGGAATTTTTTTCCAAAACATTGCACCGCATTTTGTTTCTTAGTAAGATGGTAAATTGTTCTTTTCATAACTTAAAAGCCACCGTGAGTTTGCACAATAATACTTTTTTGAACGGGCCTATCGGAGCTTGTAATCCAATAGCTGAAATTGTGATCCCATAAAAGGCTCGAAGCCATATAGTTTCCTCAATTGAACATATTCAAAGTTTATTTGAAACATTTTTTTAAAGTAAATATGTCTTTTAATAAGGAACATCTATGAATTTGGGTCCATAGGTAACTATTGAAGACCAATATAAACTTAATCTTGAAGATTTATTTTATCAACATCATACTCGATAATATCTTGTAATATATAATAACATATTTTCATAAGAAAATAACGCGTTACCCTTTCTATTATGAGACACGAATGCCAATGACAACATATTGTATAATAATGTGACAATGTGTTGCTTCTTACACTTTCGTACTTCAACAACACTTTTGACAACATCCTGTAGTGAAATGATAGTTTGTTGACAGAATTTAATAACATTCATGACAAATGCCAATGTTTGAAAAGTTGGGAAAAGTTCCAAAAACGTCGATATAGGCTAAACAAAAAGCGACTTTTATTTGCGTCAAATTTTAAAATGTCGGCATTAGGTTAACAAAGGCCGACATTTTCCAAAATGTCAGGAAAAAGGTGATCAATCCCGACATTTTGAAAAACGTCATGATAAACCCGTTCTGTCCAATTTTTCTCAATGTTTTGCTTTGCATCAGGCTAAAAACGTCAGGTTATGCCCTTTTTTGTAGTGTAAACTGATGGTTCTCTCATTAAACTTTTGACATATATGGAATTATTGATCTTGATTTACATGCCACATGCTTCTAAATACCGACGCTAATCAATAACTCACCATAACCTGGACAAAGTACTTGTCAAATCTTCTCAGGCTAGCAAGCTAGGAAAATAATTTTACGCAAATTATTCATAGTTTTAGGAGAAATACAAATGCGATAAATCAAATTTGCTTGACACATCAAAATAAGATATCAAAGTTGATAGAAAGCTTAAAAAAGAAAACTTGAAATAGAATATTCGATACGACACTTTCAGAAATTTTGTAATAAGGATAATAATTTTCTTACTGATTTGTAGTTTCTTCAACAGAAATATTAAGTTCAGGATATGGTCCTCAGAAAAAAAATCTTAAATTGAAAATAATTCTTATAACTAGGACACAACCTTAAAAGGTGTATAGAAAGTAGAATGACAAATAAGGTTAACTAGCTTTCTTATCGGCGCATTGCGTGGGCGCTTTCTTTTACATATTTTAGCTATTTTTTTTGTAAAATAGATTATGAAATTTAATGACATGATGACTTAGAGTTTAATCGTAGATATTTTATAAATTGTATTCACGATTTTATTGCTTTCAAAATCAACAACCATATTTTACCACTCTCGGGTCTCTTTTTAAATCTGACCAAATACTTTCTCTATATTATTCCACCGTCCTTGTTTCTTCTAGTCTGAGCGGGTGCATTTATGTTTATAATTTTAATTAAAATCTTAAATTAAATTCATGAACATTAATAGAATAATTTTAAAATATCACATCATCGTAGAGAACATCCAAACTTCTAATAGGTAAAGAAGCGCACACTGCATCTCCATCCTTTTGTCTAGCATTATTATGTTCACATCTCCATCAACCACTGACCCACCCACTGATTAAATCATCAAAAGTTCGAGTATAAAAATTCATCTAAAACCCACAAGACACATATATATCTATAGAGCATACCTTACCTTCCTGCATACTTTTCTGCTAGAACAAAATTTACACCATCAGTTATGGGGCTTGGACCTCTGGTGCTATACCTACCCGATTCATTGCTGACATAAAATATAATTGAATTGCTTCATCGAGCTCGCTTGCAACTTGTATCCTGATATACAAGAATTTCCCATTAACAATTGCCATTTGGAATGTTTTAATGGCTAATAAAACAAGAAAAAAGTAATCTGCATGTCAATTGGGAAAAGGAAAGCCACAATAACAATACATACCTCAATTTTTGGACATTCTATTCCATATTAAGCTCGATAGAGCTTCATCGTCATATTAACCAGAGACCCAAGAACAGCTAGCAGACTGCTTTATAGTGCACGGACGTCGTCCCCGCTTACATATTGACGCACTCAAGTAGATCAATTGGTGTCAAAAACTCGATCAGGTCCTCAGCCAGCTGATTTGGAAATGGAGATCCAACAGACATTGAAATTGAAACATTCAAACATTGTAGTCCATGTTAATTATGGCAAATGACAATTACAGCTTCAATTCATTCCTCAAATTATTCAATGACTGCAGGCCGCAAAGAATGCTTGATATGGATGGGTTTTGATCCCGTGATGCCTCGAATTTGAGGGATGATCCTGAAGAATGAGAGTGACTTTATTTGGAGCACTATTGGGACAAGTCACTAATTGGCCAGAAATGTCATTCGAGATATTCTGCCATTAGAAGAAGCACTATTCTATAAATTAACAGTCAATGATATATATATATATATATATCTTGATGTTGTGACTCGTAAAATTTGAAAATGAATTGCACTTAAGGAATATATGCCTGTTGTAGGAAGATGCCACGGTTGGAGTGGTGGAGATTAAAATTCTGAAGGTTTGGCTGAGTGGGCTAAACGTCGGAGAGGGAGCCCCATAAGAGGTGGGTCCTAGCTTGGCGAGTGAAGCATGCGCTCGTAGAATTCCTGGATTCAAGAATCGAAGGGTGCTGAGGAGTGAACATTGCTGGCCGAGGAAATCACCAGAGGAAAAAAAGAGAAGCGGTGGAGAAAATGCGGTGGATGGGTTCATTTGATAATTATTAATTAGAAAATTAAATACATCATTAAGATGAACCCATGTATGCTTAATAACGTAAGGAAATGCAAAGACACTCAACCAAATGCTTCTAAACTCGTCAACATACTAATATGGCCAATTCTCATTACATAAACGAAGGCTTCTCGTCGCTTCGACTCAAGAAGCCAACTTTAATATAATATAAATATATTTAATTTTCTCCCTTACAAAAACTCTTGCATACTTTGTTATATGCATATAATGGAATTTCTTTTTTCTTTTCGTGTTTATCTTAGTATCTGAAAACCAGTGTGCCCCGATTAAAGGTTAAAGTTCTCCCAACGTGGATTTTGTCCCATTCACAAGACTCGACCCCGAGATCCTAATTAGGGGAACCAACATAGATCAGTTTGAACCAACCCGTAGTTATATGGAATATTTTATGCAGATAGCATAATTGAGTTTTGAACTTAAAAAAAGAAAATCTCAACAAATAAAATCTCTTTTGATTGCCTTAAACGGCAAATTATTATTATTTTTTCAGTATGCACCACCTGAAATTCGAAAAACTAATGAATTTTGACTAATTCACATTCGAGCAAAGCTAATTCGCTAATAGATAAGTAACGAACTGAGCCTTTAATAACTAACCTTTAAGGAATAAAGCTCTTCTAGTAGTGGATATCTTCCATTTGCAAAATTCGAATTGATAAGTGATGAACCGTTTTGATTCAGAAAAAACTAATTTGGCATAAAGCTAAAAGGAATAATTACCTTAAATTCCAATGAAATCAATTGACCAAGCAAATTAATTCATGCAAGCGTTAGCAACGGCATAGTAAAATCCAGAAACAAAAAAATCAATATATTATAAAAATATTCAACAGCTGAAATTCATACAACTCTAAAGGTGTTTTTGGGATTGCTCTCGGTTCTTCGCTTGACTGTGTGTGCCCATACGTTCTATATATTACAAAATCTACTCTCACGAGGAAGGGATAAATTTTATTGTAATAGCCCAAATCTCCGATTTAGAGTCAGTAGGTCCTAAATTCGATCATCATTAGTAGAACTTGTATGCCCCTTTTATAACAAACACTAATATATTTTTCTTACTCCTTACCAAAAAAAAATTACCGAAAAAAAATTACGACAACTCTTAATTGCTTTTTTCTTTTAAATAAATAATAACAATTTGGACTACTTGCGGGAAAAAAAAGATTTACTTACCCAAAAAAATAACAATTTGGACTCTCCAAGGAAGGAAAGAAAGCAAAGATGCTTCTTTTTTTTTCCGAAGGTAATTACACTCATTCTGTATTTATCCAGAGTGATGGTAAAATCCAGAGTGAATGAGGTACCAATTCCCGTTATATTGGAAGAAGATTAATAGAAGGATATATACACAACTCGAAAGTGTTGTCATCTCTGTGATATGTCAAGTATATAAATACATACAGATTCTTAGAAAAGCTTTCTAAGGATAGACTCAATTTAAGAATATATATATATATATATATAACTTAATGGATTGTGATGTAAAAATTTTAAAAGATCCATCTAAAAATAATTACTCCAAATAATAACCTGCAAAAAAGACTAGTCGTCCCATTATGAATATTCGTTTTTCTTAATAACAATATATATATATATATATATATTCAAGCACATGTATAGATACATACATAACTACATCAACATATATAAATATATATATATATATATATATATATGTCCTAGAGCTAGCTAAAATATTACATTGAGTGTTCTTTGACCAAAAATGGATTCCAGCCCTCTCTCGGTCCTCTCTTCAGCCCGTGATAATGCCATCCAAACCCCATACCCTCACTCCTCATCGTCGCCTCAGGGTGATAATCTTGACAAAGTTCCAGCCCAATTCCTATGGCCGGCAGAGGACACCGTCCGTGCCCTCGACGAGCTCGACGAGCCGCTGATAGATCTTGGGGGCTTCTTTCGAGGGGACCATGAGTCGACCCTCCGAGCTGCCAAAGCCATCAGGGAGGCCTGCCTGAGCCACGGGTTCTTCCAAGTGGTCAACCATGGGATCGACTGGGGGCTCATTCAGGCTGCTCATGACCATATCAGGTCCTTCTTTAGGTCTCCAATTGAGACGAAGCTTAGGGCTAGCCAGAAGAGAAATGGCTACGGCGGTTATTCCAGTGCCCATAGCGAGCGGTTCTCCTCAAGGTTGCCATGGAAGGAGACGCTATCCTTCGGTTACCCCGCGAATTCACCTGAAGAGACGGTGGAGTTCTTTAAATCGAAACTTGGGATGGAATTTGAGCAGACGGGGTAAGTTTTTATAATCAAAGCACCTTTTTCTTTTGGAAAAATAGCCACATATAACACAGTTTTTATTTTATTTTTACTTCCTAACACGTTTTTAAAAGTTATCACGATCTAGCACGAATCACCATTTTATTTCCGAATCTAGCACACCGTTAAATTCCGTCTAAAAACCGTTAAACACCGTTAGACAGAGTTTAACGGTGTGCTAGATCCGATAATAAAATTGTGATTTGTGTTAGATTGAGACAACTTTTAAAAACGTGCTATAAAGTGAAAATACGGTAAGAACTATGCTATATGGAGCTATTTTTCCTTTTTTTATTTGAAAATTCGCCGCCCAGAAAAATCTGAAAATTAGTGTGGAGCTTTATAATAATATCAGGAACAATGCTTAAAAGTTTCAGGTATTTTTTAGATAAGACGGTTCACAAAAACTATCAAAATTAGAATACCGAAAAAATGGGTAAATACTTTTTATTTGAAGATTCACTACCCAGAAAAATCTGAAAATATGTGTGGAGCTTTATAATAATATCAGGAATATGGGGTAGAAGTTTCATCTCGTTTTGAGATTTTGCAATTCACAAAAACTATCAAAATCATAACACCGAAAAGATGGGTAAATATATTTTTTAAGAAAATAGCTCCATGTAGCATAATTTTTACCTTATTTTTACTTCCTATCACGTTTTTAAAAGTTGTCACAATCTAGTATAAATCACCATTTTATTCCCGGATCTAGCACACCGTTAAACCGGATCTAACGGTGTTTAACGGTTTTTAGATGGAGTTTAATGGTGTGCTAGATCCGGAAATAAAATGGTGATTCGTGCTAGATCGTGACAACTTTTAAAAATGTGCTAGGAAGTGAAAATAAGGTAAAAATTGTGATGTATGAGGTTATTTTTCCTTTTCCTTTCAGATGTGAACTCTGGTATTTAGAAATTCAATTGGATCCTAACTAATCCATTCGAGCCGAGTCGGCCTGCTAAGGGAAAAAACTCTCATAACGTGAATTTTCTCCATTCATAAGACTCGAGCTTAAGACCTTGATTAAAGGAAACAAGTACTGAACTGCTTAAATCAACTCATATTGGTAAAAGGGATTTCTTTGAGCCGATTCTATTCCAATTAATAACGCTGAATCAAGTAATTCTCATTAGGTTTTCTTAACTAGAATTATAATTATCACACTGTATAACTTTAGTGTCAAATATAATATTAATAAATCAACTCAGAGTTAGCTTGATACCATTTTAGATAAGCTTCATAACAAGCTTTTATTCGGAGCACTTCATGACTAGCTTTTGGTATTACACTTTTATCGATCCAGTTTGAAATATAATTAGAGCACGAACGAGGTCAAAAGCCCGAACTGGATTACTCTCAGCCAATAGGTTGAGAGCATTCATAGTCTCACTGAAAAAATACAACTAGTGAAATTTATTTCCCGCGAAATCCTTCTCAAAATGACTCTGCTAACTAAACTAGATATTGTATAAAAAGTAAATTATAAAATAGATATTTGAAACTTCTTAGGACATAGATGTGTTTGGGGGTGGGTGCGCCGGATATTGACAGTCGATTCCTATTTGCAGAAAGGTGTACAAAAAGTACTGCGAAGCCATGAAGGACTTGGCCTTGGGGATCATGGAGCTCCTAGCAATCAGCTTAGGAGTCGGGAGGCTCCATTACAAGGAGTTATTCAACGACAGTCGCTCCATCATGCGGTGCAACTACTACCCACCGTGCAAAAAGCCAAGCCTCGTGCTCGGCACTGGCCCTCACTGCGACCCCACTTCCCTCACCGTCCTTCACCAGGATCAGGTTGGAGGGCTTGAGGTCTCGGCGAATGGTAAGTGGTGGAAAGTTCGGCCTCACCCTGATGCCCTAGTCATCAACATTGGCGACAGTTTCATGGTAAGATGGTCAGGTGCAACATTCATATTTGCTCATTGCGATTGTGCAGCATGCCTATGCATAAGATATTGGTGTCATCGATTGGGTGCAGGCTCTGACGAACGGGATGTACAAGAGCGGTCTGCACTGGGCCGTGGTGAACGAGTCCAGGGAAAGGATGTCGCTCTCATTCTTCATGTGTCCGGCACCATACAAAGTGGTGAGGCCTCCACAAGGTCTCTTGTATCGGGACATGAATGGGGAAAGGAAGTACCCTGACTTCACGTGGCCAGAGTTGCTCCATTTCGTCAAAAACCACCACAGGGCTGACACCGGCGACACCCTCGGTCATTTCTCCCGGTGGCTTCTCTCTCAGTCAGCCGTGTTGTCTTGCCAGGACCCTCAGGCTTAGGAAGGACCAGAGGAAGATGGCATAGTCGATTAAGGTTTTCTATAGCTACTACTATACATAACAAAAGTAAATTACATAGGAAACAACTAAGAGAATGATTTCCTTATCTTATACTATTATTCAAGTGCAAACTCGATTTTTTAACTACCTTCTTATTTATATGATGTAGTTGAAAAATCAAAAGTAGCCCTTATTTTTAATTTAAATCTAATACAATTATATATATATATATATATAAGAGTTGAATTGAAGAATAATATGGTCCACTTCACCTATAATTCATTTGAAGTGCCAACCTCTTCTTATTTTACTCCCTCTTCAATTATATTTCCAATTCTTACTTTTTTATTCATCTTGTTCTTAATTGAGAAAATTATTATAGTTGGAGTGAGTATGTAAAAGATAGACCGTGCTGTGCACTGATAAATTTCTAGCCTTTCAAATTATGAAGTCATTATACAAAAAAGAAGTCATAATAAAATTAATCATAATTCCTTTTATTCTTTTCCCAAAGCATATTATTTATAGGTCTTCATATATATGATACTAAACACATACCTGCACTACATACGGAGTTGTTTAATAAATAATATTTTAATTCATGTACTGATTTGACACATAAATTCTATAAATTTAATTATCGATTAATTTAAAATCCAAATTAAATTACCATCAATACAAAATGTATATATGCATGATACCTCCTATAATTAAGTTACCTTTTCCACAATATAATTATAATTATAACCAAAATAAAAGTGATACAATCACCAATAAAAAAGAAAATGTTTGAAGAAAAGTAATGTTAACTATGAGAGAGGGTTGAGTGTGGAGAGAAAATAGAGAATATGAGATGGATGAAAAAGAGAATTAGTGGGAAGTTAATTTTTATATTTCACTGTTTTACCTTTTATCCAATAGTTGTAATTCAAGCAGATATGTTTAGGCTGATATTGGAAGGAGAAAGTTAGGTAAATAACGTTTTTCTTCTCGCATTATTATATTATAGTAAACAATTATTACGGGTCCATCACAATAAGGTGGCGAGGGCCGCGTGGCCCTTTTCCTTACTCGCCCCCCTTCTTTATTTCAATTTTTAATTTTTAATTTCATTCTTCCCAATACATATTATTTGGTATTCAGAAACCCAATACGTCCCGACAAAGCTAACTATGTCCGAACAAGAATATGTAGTTTTTGAAGAAAGGGTAAAGACACATCTTACTATAATTTTCTTTTTAAAAAAAAATATTAATTAGTGTCCGGAAACTTAACGAGTCTCAATAATACAAACCTAGCCATGTTCGAGCTTGTTCCAAACCATTTTAATATAATTTCACTTTTTATTTAAACACTCATTATTCGGTATTTTGAATCTCAATGAGTCCCGACAAACCTAGCTAAGTTCGAGTTTGTCCACTAACGGATGTAATTCTACCACTCGTGGATTTTTTCTATTCGCAATAATATGAAATTTTCTTACTTGCAGACTATCCGAGTTTCTACATACCATATCTCACGACTCTCATGAACACCCTATAACTTTGTGGAACAATATCGAGTTTCAGTCAATTATTCCCTACGTCTCACTTGAACACCATATAACTTCACGATACGCTTTATAATTCAGCCACGTGTAGGTACAAGGTTCCTAATATTATCATGCATAAATTAGGATGTATTATATACATATTTTTCATCATTTTTTTTGCTACTTTCCTATATTCTTAATTGTTTTTCAAGTATCTTCTCTCTTTCTCATATGTGTAGAGGAAAATACATGCGCGTCATGCGTGGTAATATCAAAAATATTAAAGAAAAATATACCATAATAATAGTTTTCTATTAAGAATAACAATTCATTTAGCATCATAATTAAAGTACAAAATACATCACTAGCATAATAAAAAATTAAGCTATGCATGTATTGAAAGAAAAATTTTAAGTAATTTTTTCTTTTCCTACAGAAAGATATGTTCTAGGCTAATGTGGGTTGTTAATACTTAAGAGAGGGGCTTTCTTATTTTCTTTGAATATATATTTCGGTAAAAAATAAAATTTTCCACCTATTGAAAATAAAATATCGACAAAGTATAAAGAGATATTAGCTTCTCCATCATATACCATATATATATATATATATATATCAATATACCATAAAGAGTTCTAAAATTTTATTAACAGTTAAAATTCATAATTTTAGTTTTATTATTATAAGTTGAGATGTATGTATAAACTAAAATCACATAATTATTGGTCGAAAAATGTTTTCAATCCGCGGCAACTCGCAGGCACAGTCCTAGTATATAAAAGATATAGATACAAACACAATGAGCCATTCTATAAGGGGATTTAATTTATTTAAACTTGAGTTTATGGAGTAAATTACTTCAGTGGTATAAAATCTTCCAATGAAATAAATAACATTTTTTTTTGCAATAATTCGATTCAAAACATTACAATTCGGGACAATACTTGAATTCCATAAATGGATTTTCAGTCACGATTTAAATACAAAATACTTAGTCTTATTGTATAAGGGTTTTGAGTTTTGTACAAAAACATTTTGTACAACCACACTATACAAAACCCAAAATTCTTGTATAGTTTTGATTTTGTAATTAACGCCTAACTAAAAATTCATCTACGAGATCCAAGAATTTTTTCTTATAATTTGCTGCAATCAACATTCCTTTAACCATCCCCTAATGTCGTTAGCCTTGGTGACGTGACAAATGACGTTTAAAAAGTGCACCTGATGTGACTTAAAATTTAATATAAAAACTTATTTTTTAAACTTTAATTATATATATATATATATATATCATTGGAAAAGGGGCGGGGGTGCCCCGGGGTGACCCCACCCCAAGTCCCGTTGGCTGGGTCTGAGCTCACTGATGACATGGATCTCGGGGTGGGGTCACTTACGAAGGTGCTCTACCACCCTCGATTCCCTCTAAATAAAATAAATAAATAAATAAATGGAGTGGAAGAGGGACAACGAGGAGGAGGTGAGAAAGGGCTCCGACAAACAGGGGACGAATGATGAGTTGCCAGAGATACCTACGAACTTCTGACCAACCACAGGGGGAGAGAGTATATGAAGGGAGGGAGAAAAGGGCAGGGGGAGAGAGAGGGGTTATTTATTTTATTTTTTAAAAATATAATTCTATTTATGTTTATGTTTGAGACGCATTGTATAATCCCTTCCAAATATCATTTGCGACATCACCAAATATTAAGGACGTCAGTCGGCAATTGACGAAATGTAATTGATTATAATAAATTGGGATGTTTTGAACTAAATTATTACGAAAAAAATTTTATACTGAAGTGCTACGTCAATAAAGATTTTATATCATTGGAGCTATTTTACCCCGATATCATGTGTTCATGTTGGGTTCGGCACAAAGATATTAATTGGTACATCAGAACATCAAGAATTCTCCATCGAATTTAATGAAGACATAAGCTTGTAATTTTGAATACATATATACACATTTGGAAAAAGGATATTCGCTCGTTAGGACGGTACGTTTAACATGACAACGAGTCATGATTAATACATTTAGTACTTTCAATTTAAATGTTAAGTAATTTAATTTAAGTGTTTAGTACTTTTAGTATATATCGTGATTAGTACAACCGTTATTTTACTTTTACTTTCAATTTAAGTATCTGACACTGCAATTTAAGCGATTAATATTTTATACCATTTATTATAAATATTAAAGTACTAAACACATTTAAATAGAAATATTAAATACTTAATTAAAATACCAAATATCCATGTCACCCTAACAATATATATGTCATGTTAAAATTTTTCCATTCGGAACTTTGCAATAGTGAACAGCCACTTTTTTTCCCCTTTATTATATTAGTAGGAGCGAATTATATTAATGGTTTAAGAGAGATGATGTAACACGGTTCAGGGATGGATCAATGGGGCTGAACGTAGCAATCGTTCTCTAAATTTTTAGCCTTTAAAAAAATACATATATAACTCTTTAAATTTTAATGAAATTTCTTATATTTACCTCTAATTTTTTTAAAAAAATATCTTACTATTGCCCCCCTTCTCGCCCTCTCTTATACCAAATTCTGTGTCCGTCTTGAACACAGTACTCTCCAGATGTTTGAATCATAAAAAGTCAGTGTAAGAGAGGACCCATAAGCGACTACAGTCAAGTTAAATATACATATATATATATATATATATACGTATGTATATATCATTCATTATGATGTACATGTTGATCTTCTTTCGATGTACTTAATAAAGTGCCACTGTGACCTTGCTCGTTTCCAGCATCTGTTTAGATGCATCAGAGCGCAATCTCTATCGACGGTGTTAAAGCATGATATTTAATTATAATGGACCAGTTAACTACACTTTACTGTTACGTGAGTGGAACTCACGTGGACTCAAACTCGAGAATATATAGTAGTGAAGCTCAACTTGTAATATGTTAGGGATTGATTATGGGGAAAATTCTATACATAAGATGCTTCGACAATATGTACCCCTACTAAATATATCAACTAAGCAAGTAGATCCAGTTCCTATTCTATAATTTTCTTTTAACAATACAACATAAAACTAATAAGATAAAAGGAATACAAAAAACAGGATATGGAGACTCCAATCTAATGCCTACTAGGAGAAGGTACTAATACCACGAGTCGAGAGGGAGAAGCAAAGCCGACTGTGCCATCTGATCCGAAAATGGGAGTTACAATCGCCATGTGTGTGTTTCACCTGGAGAAAAAAGTTCAAATGTTGTTGGAGTTGTATATACATCAATAATATCATTTAGCATTGATTAAAAAAACTCAGAGAGAGAAGCACATGGATATCAGACTTTCTTTTTTGGTGAACATCATGGATATTGATTTATATCTTGACAACAGATTAATTTGGGGCCTTATAGCTAGCCTGAACCAACAAAACAAAAGTAAGACGCGCGATCAGTCAATCGAAAGTGGACAAGTGAAATTGATCATATATCAGTTACAACATTACTTTCTTGGTGTTCGATGATAAAATTTGTTCTCTACGAGCTAGGAAGGGAGATATGCAAATTTCAAGAGACGCATCTATCTCAAGGAAAATCCATTTAGAACAACAAGGTAGTCAAGAATCATTTTCTCAGGTTTATTGCTAGAAAATTCAAGGAAAAATAGTTCTCTGGGTAAATAAAAGGAAAAATAGCTTTCTTTTGGCTGAGGAAAATAGCATTTTTCGGTGATAAGGGAAGTTCATGTCCCTCCTTACTAGAAATAAAGAAAAGGAAATAAAGGACACAAAAGTCCAATTATATGAGAATCAAACATGGAACGTCTTGGATCCAATTAGTAACGACAATGTAAACATTGATATTTAGAAAAGTAAGGACGATAAGGCTCTCGGAGTAAATAAAGTGGAAAATTTAGGACTTCAAACCCGTAATTCACCAAAAAAAATAAAGTGAGACTTTGATGTTTATAATTGCATGCACAACAACATTTGAATTTTTCTATTTATTGCCCTTATTTGTCTTCATATTAGAACGATGTTCACCAATATGAGTCTGTTTAAACTGTTTGGAACTTATTATTCTTATAAGTAAGGTCTTGGATTCGAGTTTTGTGAATGTAAAGAATATTTGATCGGGAGAGTTTACCTCTTGTTGGGCCAACTCGACTTCAGCTCAGGATTCGTTAGATTTTCAAATGCCATTTTTTTCAGGTAGACAAAAATAAAAAGTGTTTTAAAACCAGCCAAATATTAGTTGGTGGTATGCAATTTCATAGCTCGTACGGAGGGAACACGAGTTGGAGTCCCGAGAAACGCATACACAACCTCTTCTGTTCGACTTTCGGAAATCGCAAGAGCCATATCTCCCTCCCACAATTATCCACAAAAAAAGTTCATGATAGATATATATATATATATAGTACTTCATCTTCCGTAAACTCTATCTAGCTGATCTAAATAGGACCTCCGATCAAAGATGGCGGATACCAGCTCTCACTCTGTCCTCTCTTCACCTCGTGACAATGCCCTCCAAACTCCATACCTTCACTGCTCATTGTCGTCTCCTCGTCTTGAAAATCCTCAGAAAGTTCCAACCCAATTCCTATGGCCAGCAGAGGACGTAGAATGTGCCCTAGATGAGCTCAATGAACCATTGATAGACCTTCAGGGCTTCTTTCTAGGGGACCATGAGTCAATCCTCTGTGCAGCCAAAGAGATCAAGAAGGCTTGCTTGAGCCACGGGTTCTTCCAAGTCGTCAACCATGGTATTGACCCGAGGCTCATCCAGGGTGCTTATGATAACATCGGGGCCTTTTTCAGGTCTCCACTCGAAACGAAGCTTAGGGCTACCAAGAAGAGAGGCAGCTTATCAGGTTATTCGAGTGCGCACAGCGAGCGGTTCTCCTCGAAGTTGCCGTGGAAGGAAACTCTGTCCTTTGGTTTTGCTGCGAGCTCACCTGATGAAGAGGTTATCGAGTACTTTAAATCGGCCCTAGGGCCGGACTTCGGGCAGACGGGGTAAGTTTCACTGTTAAGCCCCAGGTATTAGCATAGAATATGGGCTTGACCAATAGTTTCTCTAGGCTAGGGTTTCTACATATACTCAAACGCAATAAAAGAGTAACAGATTCGTGTGTGTGTATATATATATATATTTTTTTATTTTTTTATTTTTTTTATTTATAGGTTAATCTATGATCATTTCTCAGGATACATGTTAGATATTTGACAGACAATTCCTATTTATATAGGAAGGTGTACCAAAAGTACTGCGAAGCAATGAAGGACTTGGCCTTGGGAATTATGGAGCTGTTAGCAATCAGCTTGGGAGTCGAGAGACTCCATTACCGGGAGTTCTTTGAAGACAGCTGCTCCATAATGCGGTGCAACTATTACCCGCCATGCAAAGAGCCAAGCCATGTGCTCGGGACTGGCCCTCACCGCGACCCAAATTCCCTCACCATTCTTCACGAGGACCAGGTTGGAGGGCTCGAGGTCTTCACTAACGGTAAATGGCACAAAGTTCGGCCTCACCCAGATGCCCTAGTCATCAACATCGGCGACACTTTCATGGTAAGATGTTCTAGCTAGTGGCATCATGTTCATGCGTTCTATGGAAGATCATTCATATATATATATATATATGTATACACACATTGCTTGTCGTGGGACGTCGGTGGGTGCGCAGGCGCTATCGAATGGCAGATACAGGAGCTGCTTGCACAGGGCAGTGGTGAACGAGTACAAGGAAAGGATGTCGCTTGCGTTCTTCTTTTCTCCGGCTGTGGACAAGGTGGTGAGGCCCGTACAAGATTTGTTGCATGGAGACAGCGTGTTCCCAGCAAGGAAGTATCCTGACTTCACGTGGTCGGTTTTCCTCCGTTTCATCAGAGAGAGCTACAGGGCAGACGGCGACACCCTCCTCCATTTCTCCCGATGGCTTCTCTCGCAGTCGCCCGTGATGCCATCTCTTCAGGACCCCGAGATGGGTAGAGACCCAAGTTAGGATAGGACGGAAGACCAAGAGCAAACGACGACCTAGCTGGTTGATTAAAATGATTTGTAATTGGTATAATATGGTAATATATAAAAACAATTAGTAGGCATGCACATTTTGAATAATCCGAAATCCGATTCCTATTTGAATTTTACTTTTTCAGTGTGTACTTTATAGTATCCGAAATCCCAACTTGAATGCTACTCAAGTAGGTTAACTCAGGAATTTAATCTATGCTTCTACTACTCATCTCTCTCTGTATTGTTAAACCAATATTATTATATCTTCTTCCTCGCATTCCTAACGTTTCTTTCTTACATAACCATGTAAGTAACCTCCTTCCAAAATGAATTACGGTAACAACAATAACTTGCGTGGATTCAATATACACGGGTAATGAATCCATTACGTCAACTCTAAGAAGTTTGGCTTAGTGGTAAGGGGAGTTTAAATATCCACCCAATCCCGAGTTCGAAACCCCCTGGAGCCATCAGAACGCCTTTGATGTGATTACTCATTTCGTGCGCCGCCGGAGATTCATGGAGCCTCAAGAATGCGAAACCCGGACACCCCCGGTTAAAAAAAAAAATCCATTACATCAATATGTAAAGGATGGATTGACGTGGACGTACGTCGTACTCGATATTTACATAGATAGATGCACGAGGGCTGTCGGTCCTTGTTCCGCTAAGAGACAATGCAAAAATCTGGTACACTAGAGCACGAAGAAGAAAAGGGTAGGGGCCGGTACGTCGGCAAAGTAAAAAAGTCAGCTAGCCAAATATATAATGTGGCTAAGAGAATCCAATGAATAAACGTTTGTGTTCTCTTGGCCACATATATAATATGGCCAAGAGAATCCAATGTATAAACATGCGTGTTTCAGTTAAAATAGCGTTGTCGAAAGACAAACGCGAGTGGGACATCCATAAGGTAACGATTTTGTGAAATCGATCGTCATCATTTTATAGGAACTTGATCGATCGTATTTGTTTATGCTAGGGCTGACCCTGTCTGGATGATCATCCATGACTTGAGCAGCCATGGCAAGAGAGACGATACGTTAATTAACTAGTGGCTGCAACATAATTAATATTTTGGATTTCCCGTTCGTTGATCATCTGCGTTGTTCATGTCATATAAACAGATAGACATGTGATTGCATTGATATGAAAGGGTGCAGCCCATTCTTTTTGGCTTAAAACCACATTACACTACTCGATCAATCATCAACCAAACATCGCTCATCAAAAACTTTTTTATGAGAAAGAGGGTGTACCGCAATGACGTACGCTTTACCTGATGATAAGAGGTTCTAAATTCGATACTTAATGGAACTACCCATGTCTTTTTATCAGATATTAATATTTATATTTTATTGTACTAAATTCATGAGTTCCCTAAAAAAAAAAAACTCTATTGTGGTGCACTCGCAGTAAAATTCCACCTCTCTGTATTAAGAAAATGGGCCGTCAACGGCCCTCCCGTAGTGTGGTTGGAGTGGAGGTAGGCTCCAGCATTGCTCATCAGGCCAGTTATGGGCTCATGGACCGTGCTTAAACGCTGAGCTACGTCAGGCCCATGAATGAGCCCACCATTATACTTTGTTGGATTGTAGTCCATAATCCTTTTTTTTTTTCTTTTTTGATAAGTGATTGTAGTCCTTAATCACTTACTACTAGCATGTTCAGCGTTTAGACATTCCAAAATCAATTGTTGACCCGGCCAAAATTATTTTTTTATTATTTAAAAAATCAATTCTTGACTATGTAATGTAAAAGTTTAACATAATTGGCGTGGCCTACAACAAGAACATCATCAACATGGACAAATGTCACAGATATCGATGTTCATAGCACATCAGCTATGATACTTTCTTTGCTTTTTGGGCAATATACATGTCATGGCACAACCTTTTAGGTTTGTGTTTGTTATAGCACAACCTTTAAAAGTTGTACAACATGGCACAATGTTCGAGTTTCATGTCAGATGTGTCACACCATTACTAAAACCGTTAAAAATTAATGAAACGATGATGTGCCATACATGCGAAAGAGATGTCCATTTGAAAGTAACAAACCAACGAGCCAACTTCGGATTTTTGTTTCTCTTTCCTCGAATCATAATTTCACGAGCTTTTTGTATCAATGTAAATCTCACATATCAATTTACAACTTAGAAAAAAGAATTGAGCCAAAAGGTTGAGAAATGAATTCGAAAAGTTAGTTTCAAATTTGATTTTATCACGTAATTTAAAATTTTGAAGTACAATATCTCACAAATAGTTCAATTAAAACATGAATCGTAAAATCCTATGGTTTTCTTATGATCTAGGGACTTGAAGGTATGAAAATTCCAGGGAAAAACTGGCCCTATGAAAATCTATCATTAACGACTTATTATTAAGTCAATGATGCAATAATTTGGCTTTCTCAGGCATGCTTTTCTTTTTCCTCCTTTTTTCCAGTAGGAATGGAAGGCACAATCCGTAAATATAACAAAGAAAAACAAAGTAGGACAAAGACGAGGTATGAAAGTCTCAACTACATAGGCAAGAAGAGCCACTCCAATGCTGATTGGCGAGGAATTAAAGAAGTGATAACTAATCGATCCGTACAAGAGTTATCTTCATAATAAATGTACTGAACGCGAATCACTCGGCCCCTTGAGAGGAGTTCTTTGACCCAGGAGAAGATCCCATGACCAAACTCTGAGCAAGGGAGGTATCTAGCTCGAGGATTACCTTGCGGTGCCCATGTCATCACATTATCCACTGAGGCTATCAGAATTGACGGGGAGTCTAATATGAGATTGCGTCATGATAACTCATTTTTGTCCTTTTTGTAGGTTACCTGCTATAGAGGGTGCATCCGGTCAACCTTACTTTAATAACAATAAACGAAATTAAAAAAAAAAAATTTGAGAAAGAAACCCGTAGAAAGACCGAGCGAAGGCAGAGCCGCAGAGGGAGTGAGCCGAAGCCCAGCGCTGACGTGTCGGCACTCCACGACCAATCGCTGTCCACCTCAATGATTGTCCCCCTCGAATTTCTTTTTAAAAAATACAATACTGAAAAAAAGAAGGGAAAATTTAAAAATGAAATAAAATTAAGAATCGTGTGGTCGGAATGGTTTGACGATGATTTTTGGGCAACTGCGTGGGTCTCCGAAGCACAGCACGTCAGTCACCAGAAAGAAGAAAGAACGAAGAACGAAGAACGAAGCACTCTGTTCTTCTCCATACATCCCTCTCTCTCGTCCCCGACCACTCACCGTCATCGCAGGGCGTTCTGGGCGAAGGAGGGAGGGAGGGAGAAGAAGGAAGGGACAGGACAGGAGCAATGGTGGCGCCTGGGGAAGCATGAGTAGGAGAAAGCCCGGCCGGTTATGAAGCTTCCATGGCCTCCCATTTCGCTTCCTACGCATTCTCTCCCTCGCCCCAGAACGACACCCCACGGAACCGGTCGCTCCCCAAGAGATCCCTCCCTGCCTTTCTCAGCACCGGAGCTCCCTCCTATAACACTCTTGTGTCCGAGGTCGAGTAATCTCAGTTGCCCTTTTGTCACTCTGTGCCCTGTTTGCTTAATCTCTTGCACGCATTGATATTTGGGACTAGCCGAAGCTTTGAGCTTCTAATTGAAAGTTCGGCGGTTGCATTGGGGTTCGGTGCTCGTGGTCGACGCAGAAAATAGGATCTTTATATTAGAATGAGCGCTGTGGTTGATGAATAAATAAGCGTGTCGGTGCTCGAGGACGAATTAGAGGAACTGCATTTTGTATGTAAACGCTGCCCTTTTAGTTATCCGTGGGCGGAATCTGAGGATATCGGGACGGTCCAAGACAAGCTTGCAAGAGTTCGAAAATGATAGAAAACCAAATCCGTTTCGCTCCGTCGTGTAGAATCACCATCATGAGTTTGATTACTGCCCCCTGTCAATGCTTTTCCCAGTTTATGTTCCATTGGTCTGATTTGAGCTCTTAAAGATGGAAGATTGCACCTTGCTAACTCGTATACAATGTTTGCAAATAGAAAGTTCTGATTGAATAATTGTGAGAGCTTTATATGCACTTTAAATGCCCCGCATTCATTTATCTTGCCTTTTTTCCTGTTATGTGATCGATCGGTGGTCATACAGAATGACCAGCCTGACGCTTGGACTTGGTTGGAATGAACAAGAATTCTTTTTCACAATTTGCAGGCGGTTAGGTTATTAATCCCGCCCGCAAGATTTGAAGCCTCGAAACTGAAAGTCGATATCCTTGTGGAAGAGGTGGGCAAATACTCTGGGGTTATCCCCAGAACATATATCTTATCACACTGTGATTTCACAGCTAATCTGACCTTAACCATCTCCAATGTCATCAGCATTGAACAGGTACAGATGTGAGATTTCATAATATTAGTTTCACGGATACATGCTATGTAGTTTGCCAGGCATGACCATTTGATTGTCTATTTGTGAGGACAATAGATTAACTTGGATTAGATCACTGTTTCTTGCATGGCAACCTCGATTTCCAGTTAAAGGGATGGTACAGTCGGGATGATGTGGTTGCGGAGTGGAAGGAGGTCAACAAGGAAATGTGCCTACATGTACATTGTTATGTGAGTGGGCCCAATCCTGTTCTTGACATTGCTGCCGAGTTTCGGTATCATATCTTCTCGAAGGAGTTGCCTCTGGTAACTGATCAGCTACTCTATATCACCTGTCAATCAATTTTTATGTTCGTGTTAACATGCATTTCACATTGTAAGCACGTCGTTCTTCATGAAGAATAGGTACTAAAATCTGTTCTGCATGGGGATTCGGTGCTTTTCACCAAGCATCCTGAGCTAACGGAGGCTGTAGTCTGGGTTTACTTTCACTCGAGCTCTCCAAAGTACAATCGAATGGAATGCTGGGGGCCTCTCAAGGATGCTGCTGAGGTAGCTATATGCCTCAGATGGACCGATTGTCTCAGCATTTCATGTTATACCTTTGGATTTAGCTAATCAGTACTCCTTTTCTTTGTCTTTCAGGGAAGGGAAGGAGAACAGATTAGGGGATTCTTAACAGGAGGCAAGAACGGTTCGACCCCTGCAGGGAAGCTGGGAAGCCGAAAGTCTTTATTCCAAGCTCTCTTCGCCTTCCTTCTGTAAAGATACTACTGTACAGGCAACACGGATTTGCAGCGCATGAGGATTAATTCAGCTGACGGGCATTATGCTAACACCGAGAAGAGCTTTATTCCCTGAAAAGGAACTCCGAAGCTCATATTGCATGAGAAACTGATTCATCCGGTCATTTCAATTCATTCTCAGCCGACACTCATTTTCGGCTGGAAACGTCTGATTATTCTTCTGCAACTGAGGCCTTCATTTGTTCATGTCTTTGATGAACACCTGAATTGCATTTGTCCTTCAAACGTGTAAAACATTCTACTGCATTGTTTTTGCACTCTTCTTGTCAACGAGACGAACTTCTTAATGTCAGAATTGGCCATAGACCTTTCACCAAGGATTTCCTGACCATGCAGAATATGATGCCGAATATTTATTGAGGTCAGTCGCGCTCTCGTGAGGCCTGCAGACTTCTTTACGGGATCGATCATAAATAAGTCAGGCTTCGGGGATTTTTGTTTTGGTGCATTCTTCAAGCCCGATCTAAATTTGCTGAACCAGGGCAAGTTAACTTCGTCAATGGCCCGCTATCGCTGGCTAGCCAAAAATGAAAACTCGACTCCACTAAGTCGAGTCGAACCGCAAAGCTGTGATACACAGTATCTATCGAAAAGCTAATCAAGCAGTGCGCTTTTGATTCTGGTTCCAGCGACAATATATTGTGTTACTTCGAATTCCAATGTATTCTCCAAAAATGTATATCGGACTAAATGTTTTATGATTTGATTCATTTAAATGAAACATATAGGATTTCATTTCAAAAGGATACAAATTTCTAGGACAATCACAGTAATTATCTCCTCCATTTTTATACACGATTGCAACGTCTGCATTTCGGTTGCCTTCCTCTCCAATACAATGACTTTCAAAATACCATAATATTTCTGACAAAATATTTGCAAACCGCGAAAGATGGTACGTATCAGTGACTAGCTAACAATGTGCGGTACCTTTAACTAGCTAGTTCATGCCAAGAGTTATCGAAATTAATTGGCACAAATCAGCACATTCGATAAAGATGACCCGAAGTTGGCCCGAAGGGCTAGCTCTAAATTTCATGAAAGAGTTTGAAGTTACCCAACTAGATGTAATCATCTAACAAATGGGATCACAAGCTGAGAAAAGGTATCTAATATATATATTAGCACATTCATGAATGAGTTTGAATTAGCTACCCAGTTATAGATGTACAGATTCATGAATGTGTTTGCTTTTATTATAATCTAAAATTATTTAATATTTCACAGAAAAAATTAAACAAATAAGATAAAAATATAGGTGATTTAGTCGTGGCAAGAGAAAGGAGTAGAGATGCTGATCGACTAAAATGGTTGACCCAGGGATGGCACTGGGAAGGGTTTGGGACGGGTATATCCATCCTATACCCATACCCATTAAGAAAAGTCTATCGTAAATCATTCCCAAACCCGTTAAGATTTTAAAAGAAAATTCCCAAACTCGTCCCACTAATTTAACGAAAATCCATTGGGAACCCATTTTCCACCCATTAATAAGTTTGCGAGAAAAGCTTATATGAAGTTATTATAATATCTTATTTATAGAAAATGGTTTGATATAATAAAAAGTATTCAAATACAGAATATAAATTCTAGACAAATAATTATATGAAAGAAAATAAACCACAACACTCATAAATTTATAACATGTTCGAGAAAAACGAACCGCAAAACTTATAAATTCATAATATGTTCAAAAATAATAAACCACAGTACTTTCAAGTTCATAACACTAAACAAGTGTTCCAACTACTAGAAATTTGAATTATAATAAAGGGAAATAAAAGAAAATAATAAATGTTATCTTGTAAATATGACTAATATGAAGGGTAATTTGATAAATTTATACTTAACGGGTTTGGGACAAATTTTGAGGTAAAATCCTAAATCCTTCTCAAACCCTGCATGATTTTGACTTTAAATTCTTAAATCATTCCTATGACCCAATGGATAAAATCCATTAAGCACCTATCAGAATTTAAGACCAGGTATTTTTGCTATCCTAAGTTGACTTCTTAATTTTGGAGTCCTATCCTATCCTAGTTAGTAAGGAGCCGAATTCTTGTCTTACCTTCACTAATTAACTAATTTTTCAATCTGCCGGCCTAATCCCAGGACCCATACAAAGGATATTTATTTAAAAATATTTTATTACAGAAAAAAAATGTTTTTTTTTAAAGTCAGAATAAAGACTCGTCTAATCCTATTAATTCGGGTAGAGTTGAAAAACGTCAATTTTCGTATCATTATATTATATTTAAAGACACTAAATTTATTTAAAACAACTGTAAATTTTCCGCTATATCTTTCGAATGCGTAGCATGTCATTTTGCTTGTTATGCTAATTATATTATACCTCGCATCGTTTAAATAACTTGATAATCATTTAAGGTTTACAATACAATATAGGACATATTCTAACATGCGAAAATACTTATGAGTTATTAATATTAATTCATGTAAACTTCAAAATTCTAGTTCATTCAACTTAAATGCTATATTTATTTATACTTAGTGCAGAATCCTAGCGATGTTAGAAATGTATAACTTGTAATTTGACCTACATTATTTATGTTGCATTGGGCTTTATATTATTTTAATAACTTCATACTAATATCAATTATGAAAAAATATATTAAAATATATGAAATAATTTACGTAGTATTCTTTTGGTCTGCAACTGCCTGAAATTCAAAAAACACAATGGGCCCTAATCCAAATTTGAGTCGAGTGGGAATTAGTATAGTAATTTTTGTTGAGAAGAAAATCAAGAAATATATTGTAAGGCATACTTGTTAGTTGGAATATTTGGGTAAATTTAAAAACTATATTACGAGTACATAATAAAATATGATTATCAAAATGTTCAAATCATAATATAATTAAAACTATTTACTATATAAATATGAAATATTATTTCTGAATTGTCCTGGAAGATATGTAAAAATTAGAAATGAAAATCAGAATGACAATGAGGAGAAAGTAAAAATATATAATAAAAATAACAATAACAATAGCAATAATAAAAAAAATTAAAAAGACGAATTCGAAAAGAACAAGAGGAAAAAGAAAAGGGCGTCCATCGATCATGTGCATCACCATAGCTTGACAGACAATGAAAAAGACATGCGAACATATATGATGTAGGATCATTATACCCGGTCAACGTAGTTTTGCCGATTACAATAACAGCCCATTTCTATTAAAATATCTCAACCACGCGGTTACTTAAACTGACAAACAAATAGATTAACATGCAATATATGAAGTTTCTGGTTACATGTACCACTGCTAAATATAATCCATATGTTTCATATGCTGACATATATAACCCCGTAGTTTTTTAGATTAATTCAGCGCTAAATGGATTCCGATGGCATCATCAGATTAATAATGATAGAATCTTTATATATATATGTAAAGAGGGAGAGAGAGTCCTTCCATAGTATATGCAGGTGATGACTATTGGAAACCTTAAAACTCCAAAAGGTTTGTTTTTTTTTTTCCTTTCAGTTATAAAAGAGATCTAAAATAATGATAGATGGGATAGTGGAAATGTAAAGGTATGGAAAAATTTCAATAATGAGGATTGAATTTTATATCTTACAATTTCACATCGACAACAATGTCACTGCACCAAATCCCTATCTTAGAGGATGACTCCTTTAATAACATAGAAAATGTAACAAAAAGGAAATAAATTGTAAATGGTCCGACCTCACATTGATGTGATAATGAAAAACTACGAAGATTTCTTCAATGAAAAATAATTATGGCAAATTATATTCGAGCGAACTAGCACCAGTTTTCTTATTTTATGCAATGTAATTAGTGTTTTCTCAATTCATATGATAAGATAGGATTATCCAAGAATTTATCAAGAAGAGGGAGAGAAGAAAATTAGTTTGATTATAATGAAGAGTAAAGTTTATAGATTTACTAATAAATTGAAAAAATAGTTGAAATAAATGGGCACAGAGCATAGACATTACCCAAAAAGAAAAGCAGTTAAATTAAATAGTAAAACCTTTTGAATATGGTTGAGACCCAGTGCAATTGGATTAAATCCCCTTTGCTAAAGAGCAACCAACTTCAGTTTATAAATGGACATGGAAAGAAGTCAGAGAAGTGCCAACGAGGTGAAGCAGCTAGCTATGTATAATATGCCTTCAACTTGGCGATCAATGTCTCATGCTGTGGGGATCAGAAAATTGACCCGACCTTCCAGCCCGACTAATCATTCTGGGCCCACCTCGATATACCAAGTTGGTAACAATCCCTAAATGAAATATTTCTTGATTATTATCTCTCATATATCTTCAATATTTTTGATAAAATATCTACATGATATTTCTGGGATATTCCATTTTATATTATGTGAATTAAATATCTCAAGAAGATTACAATATCTTGATAAATATCTTAAACAGCTCTATAAATACTCATTCAGATAACTCTAAAAACCCTAGATTCAATTCTTTATTTTTTCTGAGCAGTCTCTCATTTAAGCATTGAAGAGGAAAATCGGGATTCTCTCCCGTTATTCTCCTTTTTGTAATTCGTTTAGATCTCGTGACTTGCACATGATTAAGACTGAATTTTTTCGATCTTAACATTGGCGATGTCTATGTGAAACAACACGAAAGGTCATGATCCCTTCTAGTTACAGTGTGCTCAAGGATTTTGCTTGCATGGGGTTCCTACAATCATCAAAAGCTAAGTCTCAGCTCTCCATCTCACATCCCGATAATTCATCAGTCTACAAAGGGAATCTTGTTAAAATTGGTCAATTTCCCTTAGTTATTTCGTAGGACTACAGTCCTTCAAGACTTTTCCGTCGCAAATTCAATTTCAAAGAAGAAAACTTTTGTTTAATAATATATAAAATATTTAACTTTTCTAATTCGATAATTGGATGTTGATTATTTTAATCCTTGCATCTAGCCTCCAATCAGCACATAATTTTCACATCACAACATGGCCAAGGGAGCTGGCATCTCAACAAGAAGCGAAGCAAACCTCAACCTGGGAGGCTGTAGAATTCTTGCACCAATAGCAGCGGTCATCGCGACGAAGCCGTGAACAATGAGTCGGGGGGCTACAACACTCTGCAGCGCGTTCCGGATGGCAATATAGAGCAGAGCCTTCTTCCTTCACAGAAGCAACAACGCTCAACAACAACGAGCAGAACCTTCCCTCGCGGAAGCAAAAGCGCTTGACAACCAAGAGTAGAGTCTTCCATCGCGAAAGCAAAAACGTCCAATAACCTAGGACGAAGCCTTCCTTCGTGGAAGCAACAACGATCGATAACCAAGAATGGAGCCTTCCTTTGTGGATGCGACAATACCCAACAACCAACGGTGGAGTTTTCTTTTGCAGAACTAAGCCAATGATGGAAAACTCTCTCGTAACGAGGTCATCACTGATATCGCGATATTTAAAAACCCTCTCATAACGAGGGCATCGCTCATAACGCGATGTTGAAAGACCTCCCATAATGAGGCCATTGCTCATAACATGATGAAAGACCTACTCGAAGTAAAGACTTCACTCATAGCGTAGATGAAGACTTCTCATTAAAGGACATTGCTTATATCACGATCTTGATCTACTCCCGCGACCTCTCAAGCTCACGAGAGTGGGAACTTATGTCAGGGACCAGAAACTTGGCCTGACTTGCCGGCCCGACTCATCATTCTGGGCCCACCTCGATACACCAAATTAGTAACAATCCTAGAGGAAATATTCCCTTCATTATTATCTCTCACATATCTTCAATATTTTTGATAAAATATCTACATTATATTTCTATGGGATATTCCATTATATATTATGTGCAATTAAATATCTCAAGCAAACTACAATATCCTAATACATATCTCAAACAATCTTTATAAATACTCATCCATGTACTTCTAAAATCCTAGATTCAATTCTTTACTCTTTCTGAGCAGTCTCTTATTTAAGCATTGGAAAAGGAAATTGGGGTTTCCTTCCGTTCTTCTCCTTTTTGCAAGTCGCTCGAATCTTGTAGCCTGCACGTGATCGAGACTGAAATTTTTCCGAACTCAACGCTTGGGATGAGAAAACGTTTTGTCAATGTGACTGTATACATATCAAAAAAGGATCGTAGCACAATAACGCACGCTCTCGCCAGGCAATCAAAATATTTTATGTTCGATACCCAGTGAGATTATGCGTACCCTTTTATTAGCTATTAGGGATTTATTACATTGTACTAAGCCTATGAGTCTTTCTTATAACTAAAATCGTGACTATGTACATGCTTCAATGCTTGGCCTGAATTCAAAAACCTTCTCACTACTGTTAATTGATTTAAATGGTTCGATATCTCTATTTTTTAAATAAAATTTTAAGGATGAGTTTTCTGAATAAAAATAAGAAATTATTTTCTCTCTTAATAAGTTACCCGATTCAAACCTGTGTTAGTGGCTACCATTAAACTTTGTGGATACCTGCAGGTGGTGGACGCCTAAAAAAATCAAAATCTTTACTTAAAAAAAAAAAAAGACAAGAAGAAGAAGAAGAAAGTCATGAGTTGATTGAATGAGGAGTGAGGACTTTCATTTCAAATTAATGGACCCCTTTGCCGCATACTATTCAACTCTAAACAGTAGAGTATCCAAATACATTACAAAGATTTGGTGAAAGAAGGATATCGTTTTTTATTCATTCTTGGGTCACAAGTATGCCCTTAGGCAATATTAACGAACAAATATCCTACCGATGAGCTCTTGATTTTAGGTTGATTGTAAGGTTTTGTTCACCTGTACTAAGGCCTTTCTATTAATTCAAAGGGAAGGGTTTATGTGCCCTTACTGGGGACTGTAAGGGAAAATTAATTAAGGGAGCTAACTATAAAGAAAGTCCAAGGGCCGGGAAGCTCCTAATAATTTTATGATCAAGATGAAAAATGCGCCGACAGATCGTTCAATTAGTAACCTAGGCAACGGAGCAGTTTACATAAATGGAGCCACATCTGTTGATCGTAGGTTACACAAGTAAAAGACCATTAGTGGTCGGAGATCCTTCGACCAAATTTTCTATTGTTGCTTGCTTCTATATATTTGGTAAGAACCACAGTGTGGGAATTGAGAATGTCATGCGAATATACATATGTGCGTGTGTGGGTATTATTCTGGATTACTTAATTTGATCTGTATTCTTATATAAATTGGCTGGCTCCCTTAGTTCAAGATTAGCTTAAAGTTAAAGCCGAGGCCACACCATGGCAATACCAGCTAGAGGAAGCATCAAGCGCAGCATCATGGCCAGTTGCTTCCACAAGGTGAGACCCATGCTGGAAAAGATTGCCCACATTCTTCGATTTGGCCATGAAAATCGATAGCCAGGTAGTGTCTGTGTTTGCTCGAGTTTTTATGAATGGCCGGTGGAAAATTTTTGACAATTTATGTATATGGGTTTTTTTTTTCGTTTATATATGAATGTACATCGACCTGGCCGGAGACCATGTGTAAACAAAAATAAAAAGTACATTGAATTATAATATATCTTGTATCATATAAGATAATGTCTATATTATGGTCGAATGCAAGTAATACTTCATGCCAAAGCACACTGCAAAAGATCAATTTCAAGCTAGCTTGCCAATCCCGCAACAGTTAAGTTGCACATAACTTACGCCACCGTGCTGCCATATGATAAAATCCATATTGAAAAACAAAAAATCCATGTAGCTACATATATATGATTGCTGATATCCCGATAAATATCGAATATTGTGCATGGAAAAAATTAAACATCTGTATTCTAAAATATGATCCAAATGATTTTGGTGTGTTTTACACTCCTTCGGCTCAAAGATTCAAATACACACACAGACATATATGTACGGAAGTACAAAGTGAAGGAAGCAAACTAAAGGGAGTTTGGGCAAAAGGACTTTGGCCACTTTCGGGAGGGAAACTGCATGCATGAAGCTGACACGAAGGTTCCTCTTCCCATCCCCTCCTCTCTTTGGAACGATCCCCTATTATTTCTTCAGCTTGGCATTTAAGTTAACCTTTCAAATCTTCCCCCCTCCCTCTCACACACGCAGAGACACGATTCTTTCGCCATGTTCTCTTACCAAACTCGCCAACGGGAGCACAAAGTTTCCATCTCGATTAATTACTGGTGCTGGAACGTCGTTGAGATGATGATAGCTGGAGAGGTCCGGACATCAGAAGAAGACTCAGGCTCGTCGTCTCATCAAAGGACTGCAGCAATAAGGCGTGCGATGAATGATCATAAGTGCAAGACGAGGATCCCGCCTGTAAGAGGAGGAGTGAAGCGCAGAATATTTGCTCTTCTATATAAACACACTCTTCGCCAACTTTTCACATCCTCAGCTGCTCTTCTTGCATGCAAACCTAATACTCCATCTAAAAATAATTGATAATTAATAATTAATATTCATATTTTCGTTACGCATGAAATGCAAATGGTCTGTGTCGAAGTATCATAGTTGCGTCACGAGTTAGAATCACTACACTCTGCCGTGGTATCATATGTCTGGCCAAGGTCTTACTTATGGATTAATATATACGTAAAAGAATGTGTCATAAAATGCATGTCCCTTTTTTTCAGTATGTACTCGGATATCTAAAAGCTCAATAGGTCATGACTAATTCAGTCGGGAGATCGAACATTAAAGGTTATTCTCCCTCTCAACAAGTGCGCTTCTTAAGGTTCGAACTTGTGTTCTCTTTCTTACGGGGTGAGTTGTTTACCACTCAACCAATACTTTTATCGGTCCATGCATGTCATAAATATGTTAATAAAATAATTATAGCCCAAATGTGGGAGCATGCGATTATATGTATCATTATCTCTTTACAGCAGATCAATCTCCATGCATAGAGCACATATATAATGTGTATTTACACGTATATATAAGCCTTTGCCTATCATAGCAGAGTTATCTATGCTGTACGTACGTACGTACGTATGTATGTATGTATGTATAAGTTTCTCGGTTATATTTAATTACCAAAGCTGGTGAAAATACCCCCAAAAGAAATTTACCCGGTACCTAGTCGTGCATGGGGTGATCAATGTCCGCATGTATATATATGTGCACGCGCTCCTGAAATCCATTATAGATAATCATAATCATATATATACGTAATTATTCGATTGAGTGACATGCTTTTTGTTTCTAGAACCATGAATCTCCTTAAAAAAAATGAAATTACTCTTTCGATATTCCAGGTTCTTTTTCTTTTTTATGGCCACTGACATAATTCGAAGTAGTTGAATAATAATGAAGGCGCAACAATTGACTGTTAAAACATAAGTGTCGTCATTTTAATTATGTGTATATATATATATATATACACATGCATGTGCGTGGAAGTTCCTAATATAATCTTGTGGTCATCATCAAACCAAATCCAGGCCAAACTGAACCTGAGCGGAAGTTGTATAGACTGAAGTCAGTTTACGGTCTCGCCAAACATGATTTCATATTGGTTAGTGGGTCAATATCTAATTATACATATCTCTGATTAAATATCATTTCCGAAGGCCCAGTCGGGCCCTTTTTGAAAATTTGGCCCAAGAGGTCAAAACAGGGACTGAAATTTGCTCTCTTTTCTTTTTTCTTTTTTTTTTAATAAGTAAAATGATGAATGAATAGCAATAATGGCGACCTTACCGCATCCTCTGTACAATGTTCAGATTATCGTGTTAAACCTAATATGGTTCACGAAAAGTCAGTATTTCCCAAACTCAGGCGTAGAGGAGGTGAACAAAATTTGCTAGAGGAAAAGGCTTGCAACAGCTAGAGGAGGTGAACAAAATTTGCTCTTATTAGTTATGACCACCAATATTGGACATCTAATAACAATAATAAGGAAAAATGTTAATATTTTATACACGATAAAATAGTCAAACATGAGCGGGGAAAGAATCTCCACAACAACCCTCTAATCATATAGACAGACTCGCGTCCAGATATCCCTCTAAAAATTTATTCAAATTTCAACACACCATATAAAACTCGGACGGGATCGTAATATCAACAGCCAAAACCCTGACCAGACGATGCACGAGAACCAATCAGAAGGACCGATTGGGCTTAGATGAGGAGGAAGACGGCGATGATGACTTGGCCTTGGCGAAATCCAAGAGATCCTTGAAGAGGGCGTCCTCCTGTTTTGTGGGCTTGGTCTGAGCAGAGGAGTTGAGGCTGAGGCCCTGGGCCTGGTTCACTAGGCTATCGTAGGAGGAGCCTGAGCCACTGCTCGAATGGGAGCTTCCCTGATGTTGCTTTTCGAAGTACTGCTGCCTCTGGTTGTGCCGTGAAGGAGGGGGCGGAATAGCCTGGGCACCAGTTGAGGGCTCCCAAGAGGAAGCAGCCGGTCGAGGCTCATCATAAACAGGCTGGCCCGATAAGATGGGCTGTGGGGACGAAGAGGGCTTCATCATCGAGGTCAATGGAGGAGATGCGGAGGTTGGGTTCGAGTGGTTGGGGACTGAGAATGGGGCAGAGCTTGAGTGAGGGGATTCGGTGGATCTGTAGAGGTCACCGCTGAGATAGTCAACCACACCCGAATCAGAAGAGGTGGTCCTCTTCGACAGGGGAGAAAAATTCGGTGGGGGAGGAGGAGGCAGGATTGGCTCTTCGTCCCAATGTCGTTCGGCCTTGGAATTTGATGGCTTCCGGCTCATCCCATTGTCTCTTGATGATGACCTGAAAAAATGAGGAGGTCACCTAACTTATTATATAATTCCAAATTGTGCATAGGATCCTCAAGAATCTCAGTCCCGACCCTTAACTGCACGGGGCAACACCAAGCCCACGACGACAGAAGATCTGTTTAACTCAGGAAAGAAGGGGAAGGATAAGAGAAGTTTACCTGTGAGATAGCTGTGAGAATTCTTCTTCAGACTCATCATCTTCATGGCTAACATTCACAAATGGCATTGGCATGCTCGAAGTCTCAGTCCTGGCTCCAACACCAGTGTTAGGAGCTCCTCGGGCAATCTCATCATGGCGATTAAGTACTCTCTGTAAACTGTCATTCAGTGCCAGCCCCTGACAGAGAAGCTCCTCATCTCTGGCAAAGGAAAATGCAATTTCAGTAAGAATCTGCAGTCGTTTCTAAATGAAGAAACCTTAGGGACAGTTTTTGTAAATAATCTTACACAGTATTGTTCACAAGAAGCATGACACGCTTCTGGTAAGAACGGCACTGATCAACAAGGTCTACAATAATTTCGTCCTTCAGAGCCTGCCATAACAATCGGAATTGGTAGAGTAATCAAAGATAAGAGAATAAAATACATGCAAATTGGACAGCAACTTGATTGGTTTTTCAAGATACATACGTAGTCTTGGCTCATGGATGAAATAAACATTTACATCATACTAGAAACAAAAGTGGGAAGCCATTACCTCAGGTTTTCTTGAATCCAACGCCCCAAGCATCTCCATCAGAACATCTGCCAGACCCTCAGCATTCTTTATCTCTGGCAAGCTGAACATAAAGCAAAACATGTCTTGATTCAAAGTGGATCTAATTTAATAATTTCCACTGTTGAATTAAACCTTGTCATGCCTGCCTTTACTGTTTCTAGTCGAAATTCGTTTTGAACTGGTAGCATTAGAGGCTGATGTTCTGTAAGAAAAGGTACCTAAGACCCGAAGCATCAGGCTGGAGAGAGGCCTGAATAGCAACATCATCTTCAAATGCTGACACCGAAGGATGTTGAACTGTAGTTACTGGCTGGGTCTGTGGGGGAGTGAAAATTGGCACACTGTTCTCTTCACGCGGCGGAAACTCAACCCCAGCAGCCTAATTAAAACAACCATATCACGTGATCAAGCCTCCTCAAAAACTGAATGTCAATAAAACTGAGAAAACTGTAATAAGCAATAACTATCCGAACGCAAATTGCAAAGTTAGCACAATAAATCTTACTATAGAGATGCCATGAGTCCTATATAATCAGGAGAAGATGCAATTCTCAGTATTAAATAGCAATGCTAGAAAAATATAATGGATTCTGAAATGGATGAGAACTAGGGACGGAGAGAAACTAGTCTCTTTGTGCAAAATATAAAGGAAAGAGCGATCACCGTTAATTCGTTATATGCACTGAAGTACTGGGGAAATCTACCATCAGGTCCCCCCAAGGCTTCTTGCCATGTGTCTATCAGGATCAATATCTTCTCCCTGACATTTAGCTCAGGCTGCAAATTTAAAAGTTAAAGGGGAAAAATGGTGGTCAGAATAGTGCTTTTGAACCAGAATTAACATCAAGAAGAGGAGGATAAAGTCCTTATCAAGGCACCTTCTTCTTCACAATTTTGACCATTTCATGCAATATATTGCGTTCGACTATCTGCTGAAAGACATTCTCGCCACAATTTTTGCTTAGCGTCTCCAGTAACTACATTGTAATTACATCCAGACACTCTTGTCAGATATGGAAGTTAAAAAGAATAAACATCAACAGACAGGAAGACAAAGAGAGACTGACAAAAAGGGCAAGAAGCTGGATCTTAGCATTTTTACTGGTGAGGCGCTTTTTGAGTATCTTCAGAGCATCCTTTGCTTGCCTGTGAAAATTGCAGAGCCAACTAGAGGTAATCAATGTATATCCAAGACAACAAATGTTAAGATATAAACATAGAGATATAAGGACAGAAGCACGACAAAGCTTCAAGTAATTAGCAGTACCTCCAGAACTAAATTTAAACATATAAAATATAATTCAAGGCCTCAATATTGAGATTCATTTTTTTTTTTAGGTTGAAGTATTTTCTCAATGGACAAATTGATGCAGAATAAAAATGCACTTGCTTTATGACGTTCCAGACGAGCATGTCAACATCACTATGCCCTGGAAACTGTTAACTCATACTGTGATCAACAGAATTTCCAAGGGATTGTTGGATCTAAAATCATCTACAAGTGATCCCATATAGAGGTAAAATGTCATTAAGCCATGCAATGATCGTGCGATATTAGAAAGTACAGATATCCCTCAATGGCACAACTAGAAAGAGACACACTTGACATCATAGAGTGGAAGGAGAGACTGCTCTCAGCTCATTGTCCCATTTGAGTTCTAATATCAGCGAACAGCCATAAAATAAAAACCTTGGTGAAAGAAACTGAGTGTACCTCGGATCAGTGTTAATGATATCGCAGACTTCAATATTTAAAGCCCAGTCAGGACCAGTCAACTTCTCGCTCATGGCCCTCTCCGCACAGGCTGCCGCAGTATTAGCCATGACTCTCTGGCGACTTATGGTTCCTACTCCCCTAATTGCCCCCAACAACATCAAAGACAAAACAGCAATTCGTAAAAAACCATGCAACAATGCCCGGAGTTCATGTACTTCCAGAAAAGATGATACAGAAAATTGATAAGTTGTGATCACTGTTCAACTGCTTCCAACTACTCCAGCAAATTCCTTTACGCTTTTCAACAAAACCATCAACAAACAGGAATCACCCACGTTGACCGTCTTCAATTAGACCAGCCGTCGCGAAAATGAGATTTTGATACCAAATGAGCCTATGACTTAGCTTAACAAACATAACCCACAACAGAAACAGATCCACCCGAAAGGACAACACGATTAACTTTTCAAGGAATCAAGCTGAAACCACCTCGACCACCGTAAAGAAACTCGAAATAAGAGTAGTTGATCAACTAAATACATCCGAATCCGGCAATCGGGTTATGCTTGAGCGGGCAAAAACCCTAACCCTCCAGCTCAAGAAAAGCGGACAGCTTGAGGAGAATCGTGAAGTGGGTATAGGGCAGTTCGGGAGCCTTACCAGTCAAAGACCCAGAAAGGAGAATGTAAGGATCAAGGAGAAGATCGCGTGATCTCTATCGATGATGATTCTCAACCAAGATACCTCTGCAAGTAAAGCAGAGAGAGAGAGAGAGAGAGAGAGAGAGATTGGGGAGGAGGGAAAGAGGAAGAGAGTAACGAGGTAGAGGGAGAAATGGACTGACTCTCTCTCTCTCTCTCTCTCTCCCTCCCTCTCTCTTATTTTATTATCTAAAACAATTTAAGCATTTGCAATACGATCCTCGCATTATTAATTTCATTCAATTAAGGCATTCAACTCTCCTTAACTTAACCTCCCTCCCGTTAGAATTCCTGTTTAATTAACATACTAGCCTGACCATAATTCACATGTTTGGCTCATAATTGTGTACCCCTTGAATATTGCTGTACGTATTTAATGCAAATTAACTTGACGGATTCATCATAGCGTGTACAATAAATTGATCGGCCTACATGTAATTAGATAATTTTCAAATAGGATGAATAAATTGAACATTAAAAGTCGCAGAAAGTATATTAAAATTATTATAAATCGAACATTTCATATATATGAAATATATTATGATCAATTTCCATCGAGAAACATTTCCGCTGCATTCTTGGAAGGAGAATAGCCTGTACTTACTGCACAGTCGAATCGAGCCTTGGAGTCATAAGAAGGGCGCATATTGAAAAAGGCGAAAGATTGAACGATCCAATGTGAAGTGTTTCTTTAGTTGGGGGTTGTCTTGTTTGTTTGGTAGTATTTTCTTGGCGTCAGCCGTCTCTCTATTTTTAAGGGGAAAAAAATTCAACTTGACTATTTCTATTCCATTTCCCATCTCCTTTTTTTTTTTCTTTTATATACCTAGAAAGTTCACGAGCCAATTCAATTCAAGTCGAGTTGATCAACTAAGAGGATTAAACCGTCTCAACGTGAATTTTATTTATTCACAATACTCGAACTCGATATTTTATTTAAAAAAAACGTCAAATCACTTGAACCGACTATTTTTTTTTTGCCTTTTTTCTGTTTTATTCCTCGGTAAATGACATATCTTGATTGACTTTAGCTCTTTTGCCATTCGTGAGCCACGACTGTGATCTTCAAACGGTCACAGACCAATCAGCATTGCTGCAGGTAATATGAGGGTTGACTTATGAATAGTCTTTTCCTTCCTTCGTGGGCTTTGAGGTAATGAGGTTTGCTCCTCTGACCTTTCCGTAGACGGACGGAGGACGTTCGTGGATATGTCCACACCCAGCCGAAAGTGCGTTTTCTCAACCCCAACCCCGACTTACAATCTTTGCTCCCATCGTCAACGTTTCATGTTCGTATTTTGTTTCGTACCTAATAAAAGTGTTGCTACGGTATGAGTGCTCTCGTTCTCTCACATGCAATTTACTTGTAGTTGATGATCGTGTATTATGGACCGGCCATCTGTGCCCAAGTCTATAACCTTAGTAAGGAATAAAAGAACGGGAAAGACACATCGAAATACTCAACGTATGTATGTGGGTCGGAATATAGCGTTGCGTTGAAAATGGCGAGCCGCCTAAGAAGTAAGAATGGCGTGTGAACGGGTCGATCGTTGGCGAAGCCCCAAAATCATTTTCCGCTGAATTATCAAGAGACTCATGCGACAATAATAAAGTCAACGAATTCACATCCCAAAATTCTCTTTGACTGTCTTCCTGCCGGAATTCAATTCGCCAATTAAAAATTAAAATGCAGATGGATGGAAATATCATTTGTCTTAATTCCTAAGCAATGTCGGTATCATTAGGTATTGTTTGATAAGCATTATTTGGACCCATCGAGAAATTTATGTTTGTATACATACATATACATACATACATACATACATACATATATATATATATATATATGTGCATGCAGGCAACATTAATTTTGCAGATAGTATCGAATCTTTGATAATCAGAAGACCGAACAAATATATGATTGGATTTTATGTAAGTGCCATTTGCCGATTCAAAACAAGCACGCATCATCTTCACCCGTGACATAAAATGTTCCCCTCGAGCTCCTCTGTGCTTATCATTGTCCGGGAATCTTCATCTATATGCCATTAGCAATACAACTCATCAACTTCACAGGCTCTAACACAATTGTTATTATCACTAGGAATCTTCATCTATCTGCCATTAGAGAGACAATTCATCAACTTCACAAGCTGCACAACTGTTAAACATAGTCCGCCACACGGCGAAGAGTAACCATTTATATTGATCCTATTCGAGCTACCTCGTTTGCCATTAAAGGCAAAAGCATAAATTAGGAGGTGGGATTGGCGATATCGCCATACCAGAGCCCTCAAGGTCGTCAGCATTTGAAAGAACGGTAACGTTGTTGTTAGTATGCAGATTGTGGGTGCTTGTTTCTTACATTACATAATTTCGTAAGCACTTATTTAAATACAACAGGCCAAATGTATTATTAGAAGTATCATATCTAATGTCTCATGAAATGATTAGGACTCAATTGAATAAAATCAATAGTTAAGGACGCAAATGTTACAAAAAAAATTAAAAGATAAATAATTCACGACAAAGAAACTAATTCCGTCTTTCTTTTTGTGCTAGTCGTGACAATAACGAAGGGCATGTAAAAAGTAATGCGTAAACTCAGCGCATAATGAACGTGCAAGCAGTCGATCCTCGACCTGGTAAGTGACGTGACGGAGAAAGAGAGGGAAGCCTTTGTCGATTCTTGACCATGGAATTAAAAGGGGTAAGCCTTCGATGACAGAATCGGCTTAGATTTGCATTGATATTTTCCAATGTACCAGGAAAACATATTAATAGGCACTAACCCATTTACAGTGGCATATAGACACGTAAGTTATGTCTCAATACGCATCTTTATGGAGAGACGCATCTTTCCCAGAGTCTCAATGTTCCTATCAGCACACCAAACAGAGCGCCCAGCACTCCGATAACATAAAACAAAACAAATCTTCTACTTTTGCCGCTTCTCCTAACTACAGCAGCAGCACCAGTAACAGAACCAACATTCGTTGCCACAGAGTTTATTCTTACCCGACTAAAGCTAGACATCCGCTCGAAGGCACGACTGACAAGAGCATTCTCTGAAGCTGAAGCCGGGTTGGTCGGGATGGACTCCACAAATGACCAGACAGCAGATGAAAACCGACTCATCCGCCCACTAACTTCTTCCCCGCCGTTCTGGTTTTGATTTGCATTGCTAACGTTGTCATTACCAGAATCACTAACAAAACCTGAAAATTTATAAAAAGTAATAGCTAAATTAGCGCTTCCTGCGCCGAAACCACAATAGTAGGAGTTTTGCAGTGGTTTTGTAGGCATAGTCAGCAGTAAATACAGCAACACTTGAAATAGAATACTTGTGCAGAAGAGCTCTTGGAGCTAGCACAGTAGCAGCAATTATCCATGAGTTTTCATCATGTGGACTGTGACAGTTCTGCCAAAACCATCCATCCCATGAGGACCTCTACGTGGATGGCCATTGGAGAAGAGAGCCACTTTTGTCCACATTTGAAACAAAAGAAGAAGCAACTCAGTGATAGCTGAGCAAGCGGGTCAAATTCTTGACTCTGGGCAACAATGTACCTGACGGAGGAGGCTGAACCCCTTGTGTTGATTCCCACGAGGTGAAGGCGTTGCCTCTCTGATCATGAACCCATAATTGATTGGCACTCTGCTGTGCCATGAGTAAGGGGTTCTGTTGCACCTGGTATTGGTAATTACCATCGTCAACTACACCGTAATTGAAAAGGTTCATGTCAGGAGCTGCGACGTTTTCTTGATCCATCGGCCCAATGTCACGAAGAAACATGGCAGCATCGTGGAAGACATCCAGCTCCGACAATCCATCCACTTCTTCAAATGGTGATTTTTCGACAGGCTTCTCAATGTTGCCAAAAGAGGGCTCAGGGCCACCAATAAGATCATCAATCTCCAGAAAATCCTCCTCCCTGATCTGAGGTTGAAGAGGACAATTTTCAGGTGCAAAAGTTACCACAGATGAAGCCTCTTGTTGTTGGTATTGAGAAACGCCCAATGAGTTAAACTCAAAGCTGGGCTGCAAATCATGCAGAGGCTGGTTTGAGTTGAATGCATAAACTGGCTCCACAGAGAATTCACTTGTTGGAGGAATAAAAAGCGAACTCTGTGCTTCTTCTTCATTCCCAAACTGCACAACAATGAAAAGCACGACAGCGTGTTAGTTTATGCGAGTCCAGCTGCTCACTAATCTAAATTCCTAGATTCTGATAAGTATTAAGCTATTTCATCGTCACATAATTTCTGTCAAAAATGATCAATGTGATATATGCATAGCTAAGAGTTCTTAAAGAGAACCAACCTGAGGAAATACAGGAACAGGAGCCAAACTGTCTACTGCTGCTGGATCATCAAGTTCAGGCATATATTGTTTCAAGAGCTCCTCAATATCATCTACTGCTGGAGGATCCAAACGAGTAACATCAGTCACATTGTCAACTGAAGTGACTTCAGGAAGTTGCGTTGGAAGAATTTCCTCTCCGACAGTCTTCACAACTTCAGAGTCATCATCGGCCCATTCTTCTTCTCTGAATGGAGCGCCATACTGTTCTCCATTCTTAGGGCCAGCTCCACTTTTCTTGTAAACCTTGTACAGAGCATAATAATCCTGAAACAGTAAGCACAATCAGATTAAGAACACAAGCACAGATGAAAAAGAATGGTCATAACTTTTTGCTTTCAGCAATAATAATAAAAGACTAGAAAAAGGAACTCCGAAAACCACACACCTTCGCATTTTTACATCTCTTGAGCTCCTCTTCATCTAGAGTATACTCATGCATAACCCAGTTGCTCCTTTGCCCACTAGGTGCCTTACCTTGGTAGAAAACCAAGGTTTTTTTCACTCCAACGGATCGGGAGTTGGATGTAATGTTGCGGTCCTTCCCTGTTGCTTTCCAATAGCCATGCCTGGTCGCCCTGTTTGATCTCGCACCATTGGGATACTTCCTGTCCCTGGCACTGAAGAAGTACCACTGCCTATCACCAGTCTTCAGTATAGAATGACCTGCATTGAGTTATCATTAGTAACCAAATTGATTTGACATATTTATTAAGAAAAAAAATGAGCATTAGACACAGAAGACAAATCCAGCCAAACATTATTCATATCAAAGGACGAGTACTGTGAGAATGAAGAGATAGTGACAAGAAAGCAAACCATCTTCATTCTCTACAGTATTATCGGGATATGCGTAAGCCATATGTCAATATCGACTTCCCTACATCCAACGCAAACAGATTTATAGATCAATAGAATTTAGATCAATTATAGGTGACAAAACAAGGATTAAACCATTAATCTCCAGCCAGATGAACACACTGAGCCAATGATTAAGATCATCTGCTCCGAATATGTTACAAGTTGCAATCCCACAAATAAAAGGCATTGAAAGCCCACGGGCGAGCGATCCTCGTGTCTACCAAAGTCAACGGGCAAGAGCATCAAGCACAGCACAATCGAGGACGATCACAACACACACGGAATAGAAAAATTGGCTTCTTGACGTAATGAACCGATCCGATGAATGACCAGACACAATCAAATCACAACGTCAGAATCATCGGATTGAAGAATTTCCACCCAACAACAAGAACAACACTCCATGAACAGACGAGTAAAGTCAACGCCAACACCAGAGAGCGAAGAAGAAATAGGTTTCATACCAGGCAGCTCTTCGGGATCCCACTTGTAGACATCGAGCTCGGCGATGATGTTGAGCCTCAGCTTCTTCCTGCAGATCTTTCTCTTGAGGTAGTACAGTATGAGCTCCTCGTCAGTGGGGTGGAACCGGAACCCCGGGGGCCACGCGCTGCCGCGAACCGCCGGCGACGAGTCGGATCCCACGGTCATCCTCGATCGGCGAGACCAGAACCCCGATAGAAAGCCGAGCGCGCGACACCTCGAACTCTACAGCGGGTGCAGGGTACCGATCGCTTGACGGCGACCGACCGACCGAGGGTGGGAGAGGGAGGAGTCGATAGGGTATCAGAGGAGGGAGGATTTTGCGATTGCTCTCAATGGAGGAATCGCCCCGTGGGAAGGGTTTTGGTTGGTTGGTTGAGGGGGCGGAGGTGAACTGGTCAAAGTAGGCGAACGGGAAGCTTCGGGGCGATTTCGTTTTGATCTCGTTGGTTTTTGCTTTAGTGATTCAGTGTTCCGCCCCCCCCACTGTTAGTCAACGGCCTTCGTTTTCTTTATTGGTTAATATTTGGACTTCCTCATCTTACTTAAGAAATTAATTTAATTAATGAATTTCCGCTACTATCGCTTGTCCATCGGATCACTTGTTAAGGTCGTCGACACATTATAGTAAGGCATTAGCATTTGCTGGACTCGGTGTGTCGTGAGTTCGAGTTTGACAACAATTGTTACAGTTTGTTTGAATTGGTCAGAAAAGAGGGGATGAATTGGAGCGAAAATTTTCGCTTAGTTTGAATATAAAATTTTAAAAGATGTTAAGGGTAATAATTGTAAATCTTTCACCTCCGAAATCCATTTTCTTTTAACTCCAATTTGGGGTTGGATTAGAAGTAAAAAAATTATTTAATAATTCAGACTTATTATAAAATGATCGAATTATCCCAATTCTTTTGCTAATAAGTCTATATAGAAGGATAATATAGTCACTTAACTTTAAAAAAAAATTGAATTTTGAAACGCTATTAAAAAAGTTCCCATTCCTTCCCCTCCATTCCCTTCCCTTCCCCCTTACCCTCCCATTCCCTCAACAAAAAATTATCCGAACAAAATGTTAGAAATTAGTGAAAGGGAAAAACATAGGAGCTGACTGATTGTATTGGACATGGTCATTGGATGGCATTGCGACCGTGCCAAACAATTGGCTAGGAGACGACTCGATCGTCTACCTCCAATTTTCTATTTTTCCTTTATTTTTTAAGATTTTCAACCTTTTATTCTTTTTTAAAAATTTTCAAATTAATAAAAAGAAATTAGAAAAAGAAACCAATTCATCCAATGAAAATAGTGACTTGTGACGTAAACTAACATAAAAGTTAACCAAATTAATTTTTGGTTAAATTATGAACAAATCTTAAAGTTCCGTGCTTTATTTTATAAAATTGCTCAAATTTTGAATATAAATAAAATTCGAGACAAAATACGTGTGTTCTTTTTTTTTTTGGCATTTGCCCTAATATTTAAAGGTCAGTTTACATGAAAATAAGTAATCGGTCACTTTAATTATCGCCTTCATACTCCCTCTGTTAATTATTTAATAACCTTTTTATATTATTTTCACAATAGAACAATAATTTTTTTATGAAAAAGGTGAATCAAATTATCTGGACCTATTCCATCAATGAAAGGTCGACAAATTATGTCGTGCTAATCCAGCCAGATTAATCAACAAGGAAAAAAAAAAGTTTATAAAGCTGCTAAAACAGTTCCAAACTCTTGCCAATCTGAAGGAAAAAGAAATGTTTTTACTAATGAATTAACACCATCTCACTTTTATTACGTGTCACGGGGCAAAACAATCAAATATTCTTTTATATTTTTCACCAGTATCCTTCGAAATTCCTCCAAAATTGGAAGATTGATATATTAATTGTACCATTGCTATCCTTCTTTTTTTTTATTTTTCTTCTTTTGGGTGGAAGTACCATTGCAATCCTTCCATCTTTCACATCTCATTGTAAGAGGATGTGAAACATTGATTAATAACATTAGAAGTTTACTTATAAGAGAGCGAAACATAGTAGCACGTTTCCTTATCTAATAATCAAAAGATTTCGAGTTTGATATTCAGTGGGAGCACTCGCGCTCTTTTATTAGCTATTAGAAGTTTTATTTTATTATACTAAGATCAATGCCTCTCTTGTAATCGAAAAAAATATATTAGAGTTTACTTTATACACCCTATAAATTATATATTTCTTGGATTTCTCCATAATGATAAAACCATTTCTGTGTTCTTGGATTGGCCTTCCAAGGCAATGATTTGACTATGTGATTCTTAAATTGATGAAATCTGTATTTCTAATATGTTATTTCTATCATCGACTTTTCCTCTCTAAGGTGGTGACGTATGTATCTTTAGAGGTTGGAGTTTATCCACTCCCTTTCTACATCAAACATCCCATATGCCTTTCCAATATGGAGTGAGGACTATGCACGACATCATATGGATTGACCTGAGAGCGAGAGAGCTGTTTAAAGGTAACTTGACATACCCAAGTCGCTCCTTGTGTGAGTATGTAAGTGTTCAACAGTTTATTTCAAAACTAGAGGGGGCTAATCAAATATATTTATCTAGCGAGTTTTCTTAAGACGTTACTATCTCATTATAGAGTCCTCCAGAAAATTAATGAATTTAGTTAGCACACTGAGTAATGCGGCCATGTAGTATTGGCCATCGGCCTCACTGTATTAACGTTGATTGATTGAAGAATACCGATGTATTGCAGAAAAAAACAAGAGGTTCATGGTTTGTTTGTCACGAGACATGTTGTTTGTTGCCAAGAACCACTGTCAAGAACCATTGGCCCCATTGACAATCTCAAAGCAAATTACGAGCCAAGCAATGACGATAAATCAATCGGGAGAATTGTTGTCCTGTGCTGGCCCAACTTCGGCCCAACAAGACAAGACAATAGATAAGTCCAGAAAATGAAACCAAGTTCACGTGTTTTTAACGAATGAAATCCGCAGGCGTTATGATTAAAAAAAAAAATCCACAAGCCTTTACGAAAAATAAATCCTAGTCTTTTTGAAAAGATTCAGTGTAGTAACACTATTTCTCGAATTGAAACTAAAAAAAATTACATTCAGTTTTTATCGGAGAAACTTTCAACACTTGTTTTCTTTCATGAACTTTTTAAGAGATAAAAATAGCGGCCTAGCTAATCACGAGGTTAATTTCATTCTCATCAATTTTATCACGTGCAATGAAAACGCCAATAATAGTGGTTGACACCGGAAATCACCGTCTTAATCAAGATTGCCGGCGGCCTCGGCATCGAGCCACCACTACCCCTCTCTCCCTCCCCTTTCTCTCGTTGCAGAGCAGTAAGGAAACAATTTTGGGGTAGAGAAAGCTCGACCCGAGACAACTTCTCAGTTGAGATCACTGACAATTTCCGAGGCTACTAGCGACCTCGGAGGTGAGGTGGTGGCCAGAGTTGCGCAACTACCGCCCTCTCCATCAGTTGTTCTCTGTTTCTCCTTCTTCCATGAAAAGAAACTTTGAATTAACTTTTTTTAGAAATTTGAAAAATATTATTTATGAGATGATGCTCTTTTCTCTTTCATATTCCAATCCAAAATCTTAATATGTAGTTGATTAGGATATTCCAGGAGAATTCAAACTCCATCCATCTCCTTGTAAATTTGATAAAATCCACGCCACTACACGTAATAATTTTAGTATTTTTTTTTATTAAAAATCGTGGGCAGCAGTAATGACAATCTTACCGCCCCCACTACCTAATGTTCGGGCTCTCATGTTCAACAACAAATATATTAGACGAATTGAACAACCAACGTAGGTACCGGCTCTGTCAGTTTAGCATCATCAAAAGCCTAGTATAGTTCACAGGAGTCGATGTCTCCCAAGCCCAAGTGAAGAACACACTTTAGCAAATATTTTAATACAAATGCATAGAGGGATTCAAATTTGGAACCTTGGAGTTACCAAATCATACGAGAATAAAACTTGAAATTACTAACCATCACACTTAGTGATATTTTAGTATTTTTTTTATTGGTTTTCCCTTTTTACCATTTCAGTCGGCAGAATGCGTCCATGGCTTCCTCAAGAAGAATGTCTCTATTGATTCGTTGGAAATGGGACAAAAGAAAAATGCAAGAGATGACCAATTTTTGTTGGGTCTATGTCACTCTTTCCTTAGTCTTATAAGCTTTGAAGGCCCGCGTGGCTTTAAAAAGGGAAAGTCCCCTTTTTTTCTCCCTTAATTTCCTCCACTTTTGTTAGGAAAAAGAAGGACCTGATTGGCAGCAAAATCATGGTCTCTCCCTCAATTTTTCCTTTCGTCCAAAGCAAACCAATTTTCCTCACTTTGCATCCAAGAATAAGTTTTTACAACAATAGTAATTGATACATATATATGATTGCAGTTATAATTGTGTGTAATTATTGACAGAAGACCGGCATGGCACGACAGAACATCGTAACCGCAAAGTCACATAATGTGCACTCCTATACGGCAATTGCACAAGTACTTTCTAATGCAGCTGAAGCCAATCCAAGGTAGTAAAATTATCTACGCATAGTGCGTTGTATATAGTAAGCCAAGAATGCATCTTCATTTCGGCAACCTGCTTTTGTTTGTCCGTATAAATGACCAGCAGTCGCTATCCTGCTCGTGCCTGCATGACATAAATGAATTATATGTACTTCAAGCAAATATTCTCGTGAATGCCGCAGTGAAATCAACAAAATGTTATTGATTCTTCTATATTACATTATTATGAAGTAAGATCATTTAAAATTTTATTTCTGTTCGGGGCGTATGTTGTCAACATGATAGCACAGTGGACTCTAGCGTTGCACGTCTAACTTAGATTAGTTAATTGTTGGTGGTTAGGTTCCATTAAATATTGATCAACTACGTTATTAAATATTCTGTACTTCATGAATATCCTAATGAATGGAGCTCAGCTCCCAATTGTATCCTAATTTTTTAGATTTGTACATATATACCAAAAATTTTGTGGATGACTAAAAACATAGCACTATAATTTACACAAATATATACAAATTTCGAAACATGTACGTGACTAAATCCTATTTATGTGTACCTTCTGCTGCTGCTGTTGGAACGGCTGCTGCTCCCGCTACTGCTGCTGCTGATACTGCTTTTCTGGCTTCCACTGGTGAGACTGCTCGACTCCCCGCCAGTCTCGGCGCTCTCGCCATGAGCAGATGTCGAAACCGAAGCCCTCGTCTTCCACCACTCTTTCTCGGACGCTCCATTGCTATTGACCCCATTATTCCTACTATTTGCATCGAAACCCCCAGTCTTCTTCTTCTTCTTCTTCCTTGCCCCCCAAGGAAGCGGAAACACCATCTTGAGCAAGAACCCGCCGCTGTTACCGTCGATACTCCCGCTCCTCACCATCTGGCCGTGATGATAGCGTTGCTGCCTCTGCACCCGAGGGCCGGCGTGCCTCACATAACTGCCCTTCTGCCCCTGCCCGTCCCTCTCTTGGCCGATACCTTGATGGTTGCGGTTGACCTCGACGAGGTCCTTGAGGGACAACTCGTAGGACGACTCAGGCATGTCCTTGACCATCTCCATGAGCTCCATCTGTCCTCTCGCGATGGCCTCGGTCCTCGACCTCGGGGACATGGCTGCGTAGTTCCTTCGCCGGCTCTCGGGGCTCTCCGGCCGCCACAGTGGTGGCGTCGAGGCCCCGGAGCCCCCCTCGTCCAGACCACCATTCCCGAACGTTGGCGTTCTGGCACTCCCGGGCTCGTAGCTGTCATCCGACGAGAGTTTGATGAGATCGGATAGGTGGGCATGGGTCTTGGCTGTCTTCCCCAGATCAAGCATGTTTGAATAGTTTAAGAGAAGGAAGAAGAAGAAGGTGAGAGTGTTAGGAGAAGTGTTCTTTTTTGGTTGGGGAGGAGAGGGAGAGAGTGGGTGAGATGGAAATATCAATACAGCGACTCTGTCTGTCTTCTATTATATATAGGCCTTTTTGTCATTTTCCTTTCTCAATAAATATTAATTGACAAGAAAAAAAATGTCGTGGGGATTTAGTTTGGGAGCTATAGGTCTCTGATTAGGGTGTATGGTGAGGATGTCATTAAAAGTCAAGGATCTATCTAGTTCTAGTTGAGTGGTACATAGGATTCCTCTCCCTCCTCCAATTTCCTTTATATCAATTAATATGTGTAATAGAGAAAGAGGACGCGGTGCCTTGAATAGTAATCAAGATATTTCATATACGATTTCTATGGTGAAATTAATCATTGCTCTCTATTAATTATTAAAATATTTATTTCAATATTAACAAATTCACGAGTCTCTTTTAAAAATATAAGTGCCAGAGGTTCACTCGTGCTATGTATATGATTTTACATACTTTGAGAACATATATTAATTTTTAGTAGTATCAAAATAATAAGAGCAAAAATTTTGATGTAATTAGAAAATTTATGGCCGAATAATAATGAAATTGTTGAGAACAGTCTCGTAGTCGATTACATTACTTCATACATATTTTTGTTCACTACAAATAAGTGATGAGTTTAAAATAATTAATTAATATAAAAATTAATAAAGTGGCGAGTGGGGCTTGGCTTGGGGGTTTGTCCTCTTTTTAAATCAAAATATGGCGAGGGAAATATTTTAGGACTAATTCTAAAGGGAGATAGAAGAGAGAAGGAGCAAGAAAATTTTAAATTTAAAAAGTTAATTTTGTGATTATTTTCTTTTTAATTTATAGGATATAAAAATTAAAAATATGAATTAGTATAATGGTATATATTTTCACTTGATAATCAAGCGATTATTTATGATCTCCCCTCTATAACCTCCAGTAATGATTCTTCTGGCACTACGACCTTTACTGTAATGATGTTGCCCATAAATCAAATTATTTCGTATATTTTCAGATTTAATATTCATTGTGGAATATCTACATCTCTGTATTAGAATAAATTTTTTTTATTATATTAAATTTAAAGTCTCATTTATAATTAAAAGATTATAGAAATGCGAACTGATTGTGAATTTTTATCTCTGACCTTATACAGTAGTATAAAAGTATAGATATAATAGTATAGACGTATATATATATACATAGTCCTAGCAAATCTACATACTGTTGCTATGGATTTAATCGCACTAAAAAGAGGATACTAAATTCGCCTTTAGATTTATATTAAATTTGAAATGACTGTGATCTTTATGATTTTCTTATTATGTTATCATGTTTCATTAATTCGGTATTATAGTTGATCATGTCGATGGGATATTCGAACGCGAGAATACCTCTGAGGGTTGGGTGGACCTTAGCTTTGTATCCATCAATATGGTCTCTCCATTTTGTTTTGTCGTTTATGTGTTTTGTGGAAGGGAGCCTCCCCCTTTCTATTATTATTATTTTTTCCTTTTCTACGTGGAAGGAAAATAAAGACAAAGGCAAAGGCAAAGGCATGTCCCTCTCATTATTTGATTTTATTATTATTCTTCTAATAACGTATCTGAGTGAACTTCGTACTTATTGCTGTTCAATTAGATAATGCTTATGACGTTTGTTAGAAAAATTGTTCGGCCATCTCTTTTAAAAGAGGCAACAACGCGGTGCCTTTCATTCATTGGCATAAATAGAACTAGGAAAGTATCCACTGGTTACCGTGGGGTAAAAGTTTATTAAATTAATAATTTTGTGCTTGTAACTTGCGAGTTGTGCAGACTTTTTGCGATTTTTATTTTTCATTTGGCCCTCTTGCATATAACTTGTACATACGTGTATAAATATATATATATATATATATATATACATACCTCATCAACTCTCCTCTCTCGGTCTCATTGATTGAGAAATATTGGAAATATGTGATGAGGCTTGAGGATTGGTGAAAATTAGTCAACAAAGCATTAATATAAGGGATGCAAGCCGACGTTCGATTATGAGCTGAGGGTCCAACGATATTTCACAAGTAGCTAAGGGTTCTCAAATAGAATTCCAACAATTCGCCCTTCAGCTTTTATATATTATATATAAATATATATATTAGATGAAAAGTTTATGCATAGTGCGAATAATACACTATTTATTATTTTCTAATTACTTACCACTTTAAATAATTTAACAGTAGATGATGTTTGAATAATTATAATTTTTATGGACATATAGCATCTCATGTTAATATAGATCATTCAAGAATATATATCTATATATATATATAGACACACTAGAGAATGAACCCCGCGCTTCGTGGCGGGATAACAACTATTTTCGTTGAATATAATTTGAATCAATTATAAGATATTCAACTATATGAATAAGCTTATTATATATTTAATACGTAAAAGTAATGTTGTTTTTTACGCTGTTACATGATTATATATCATTCTTGCATACTGAATTATCTTCTTGAATTATTGACTATACTTCATGAGCCATATATTATATGTATAGAAGCTATGAAATCCTACTCACTGAAATATTAAAAAAAATATTCACTTTTGGTGGAGTTTCAACTTAGATAGATACCTTGGAATTAACTGATTATCATGAAAATTTGAATTAGTGGGTCACCTCTGGAACATTAACGGGAAGATAGTTGAACAAAAATTGATTTTAATATAATATAAGAAATAAAAAGTCATACATATATTTTATGATAGAGTGATAAAATACTGTCCATAATGATAAATTCAAAATATGAGTGTGTTCATCTTAAAGATGAAATTACAATAGTACTCATGCTATATTTAAAATATTAATTAATTACTAAATATTTGATAAAAGACTAGATAATACAAAGATGACAATAATTAGAAAATATATGGTTGTGTTTAGTTTTAGAGTTGAGTTTTGATTTTAATTGGTTTGTAATAATTGTATTATTGAATTATGAGAAAAAAATGTGAAAAAGTAATGAATAGTTGAGAGAAAGTAATGATTGTGTTGTTGAATTGTGAAAAAGTAATGAATAATTGATAGAATTTAGTATTAAAAATTGAATTGAATTGTTAAATAAATTAAAGAAAAAAAAGTAATAATTCAAAATATGAGTGTGTTCATCTTAAAGATGAAATTACAATAGTATTCATGCTATATTAAAAATATTAATTAATTACTAAATATTTGATAAAAGACTAGATAATACAAAGATGACAATAATTAGAAAATATATGGTTGTGTTTAGTTTTAGAGTTGAGTTTTGATTTTAATTGGTTTGTAATAATTGTATTATTGAATTATGAGAAAAAATGTGAAAAAGTAATGAATAGTTGAGAGAAAGTAATGATTGTGTTGTTGAATTGTGAAAAAATAATGAATAATTGAGAAAATTTAGTATTAAAAATTGAATTGAATTGTTAAATAAATTAAAGAAAAAAAAGTAATAATTGTGTTGTGAAGATAAGTAGAGTAAAATTAAAAAAAATTATTAACCAAACGGCCCCCTACGTTTCCACATGATTGTATTTCTTTCACACTTTTATCTCATAATTTCCCCTTCTCTCTTTCGTATTTAATTAAAATAATCTCACTATGCAGTGGAAATGGAGAAAAAGAATAAAAGAATGAGAAATTTAATTAAAAATAATAATAACTAAAAATAAGGGAGAAGGGCTAGTTACCATCCATTTCGTTTTCATTTTGATGTAATTCTTTAAAATTATTCTAATTTAAATAGTGGCGATCAATGTGGGTTGGTTTGATGGTTTGACACATTTTTCTCATAAATAAGATTCAAGGTTTGAACCTTATTTAATCGTGATAATCTATGAATGAAAATTTCACCCGTTAGTTGACGATCCGAGTAGAACCTCCATTAGTTAGAGCCCATTGAATTTTCGGATTTTAGATAGTGCATATAGGAAAATTTAAATAACAACAACTAAAATTAATATTTTAAAAAATAAAAAGGGAAAATCATGTGGTTGAAAAAGTTGTACCACGTAATAGGTTATTCGACTCAATTCGAGCTAGCCTGATTGAAACTCATCAAACTTCTAGGTTTAGGATACAAACTGAAAAAAAAAATCGGAGAAAATTTATAAAAATATAAAAATAAATAAATAATTTATCAAAGAGAAGAAATAAAAGAAATGTTGAGAGTTGATTTTCTTATTAAGATACAGGCCGAAAGAAAGGAAATCGAGACAAAAAATTAGGAAAATAAAAATAAATAAATAAATATTAATTTAATAAAAAAGAAATGTTGAGAGTATAGAAATCTAGTTCACTCTCCCCTAGAGGGAGATGAACCAATTTTATAAATAAATATAATATAAATAATGCGTATTGCATATTCCTCAAAATGCGAAAAAAAAACGTTTTTTTTTGCCTTGAAAATATTGCACATTATATAATTGATATCACGTATTTTGTCCTACGATTTCTATAATTATTGAAATATTTTATGTACGACTGTATAAATTATACAATAATAGACTATGTTTACAGTTACATCCGTTTACATATTATCAATCTTATGAGTATAATCAATAATAAGCTATATTTAGAAAAAAAACTATACATTTCATCTTTTAAGCTCGATTGTTTTTCTATTTTAGTCATTTTTTATTTTTTATTGTTAAATCTTTTAGTTTTGAATATTTTTTTGTTTCAGTACTTTTCTTTTTTTCTTGATTAGTTTTCATCCGATTTCTTTGGTTACTTTTCTATTTTCATCATTTTATCAAATTTTTACATTGAATAATTTTAATTTTGGTTCTCAAATTATTGATGAAAAAATTATTTTCATCAATAATTTTTTATCCTAACTCCATATACATACGATATATTTAAGATATTGTGTACAAGATATTGCGAACAATAATAAACTATTCAAATCTTTCTCTTTGATCGGCGCAATCACATGCTATTTTTTCCTTAAAATTAATATAACCGCTCAAAATTTGTAATATTAACAAAATTAATATATATACATATATAATTAGTTAGTATAAAAATTATCTATAATATTTATTATGGAAGATCTATGGTTCAATCGGTTGCATTATATGCACCGATATAGTTTTCAAATTGAAACGGTAACGTTCTGGTATCCATAGATAAACTCTATTTTCTTCCATGGAATCATGGCCGGCTCCGTAGTGAACCACCTCCTCCCCAAGGCCAACCGATTCCCGCCCGCCGCCTCCTCCAGGTCCCCCGCCGCCGCAGTCCTTGCTCTCCTCGAAGAGGGCAATCTCAAGAAAGCCGTGTCGGTCCTCTTCTCCTCCCCCGTTCCTTTCCCTCCCAACCTCTACGCCCGCCTCTTCAGCCTCTGCTCCTCGAACCTCGCCATCGTCGAGGCCCGTAAGCTCGAATCTCACCTGGTCACCTTCAACCCCGATCCCCCTACCTTCCTCCTGAACCGGGCCATCGAGGTTTATGCGGAATGTGGGTGCTTGAAAGACGCCCGCGAGCTATTCGAGGAAATGCCCCAGAGGAATGGCGGGTCCTGGAACGCTATGATCACAGCTTATTCCCGGGCGGGCCTCCCCAAGAAGGCATTGGGGATGTTCAAGTCTATGTACCGGTCAGGTTTCTCAGCGAGCGAGGTCGTGTTTGCTGGCACACTGAGGGCTTGCTCCACTTTGTTGGATATTTCCCTTTCGAAGCAAATTCACGGGCTGATCGTGAGAACTGGTTTTTCTGGGAATTTGATCTTGGGAAGCTCTGTAGTTGATACGTATGGGAAATGTGGGGTCATGAGTGACGCGAGAAGGATGTTTGATGAAATACCGAGGCCGAACGAGGTGTCTTGGAATGTGATCGTCCGTAGGTATCTTGAGATGGGCGACGGGAAGGAAGCGATTTCAATGTTCTTCAAAATGTTCCGAATGAATACGAAACCATTGAATTTTACATTCTCAAATGCCTTAGTTGCCTGCTCAAGTACGCTGGCCCTCAATGAGGGGATGCAGATCCATGGGATGGTGATCAAGACGCGTCTCGAAGAAGATGAGGTCATTTCGTGCTCTCTTATAAGTATGTACATAAAGTGCAGAAAACTGGATAGCGCTCAGAAGATTCTTGAACTGCCTGGTGCAGGAAATATAGTCTCTTGGACTACGATGTTATCGGGTTATGTTATGATTGGTGAGACTAAAAGAGCACGGAAGCTTTTCGACGAGATGCCCGAGAGGAATGTGATCTCATGGAATGCGATGTTGGTGGGATACACTCGGCTTCTCCTGTGGGAGGAGGCACTAGATTTCTTCTCTCTGATGCGAAGCAAGACTAAAGAAATTGACCATGTAACTCTTGGTTTGATGGCGAATATAGGTGCAGGCCTTTCAGACATTGAACTGGGGAAACAAGTCCACGGGTTTGTTTATCGTAATGGATACCATTCAAACTTATTCGTGGGTAATTCCCTTTTGGATATGTATGGAAAATGTGGCGACTTGAGAACTGCTAGAGCTTGGTTTCACCAAATGGGCCGGGTCCGAGATCAGGTTTCTTGGAACTCTCTACTCACTAGCTACGCTCGCCATAGAATGAGCGAACAAGCTATGGATATCTTTCCTGAAATGCAATGGGAGACAACTCCGAGTAAATTTACGTTTGGGACCCTCCTTGCGGCTTGTGCTAACATTTTCGCCATCAATAATGGGAAGCAGATCCACGGTTTCATGCTCAGAAAGGGATACGAAATGGATCTCGTGGTTAGGGGAGCTCTGGTTGATATGTACTCGAAATGCCGAAATCTTGAGTACGCTATCAAAGTTTTCAGGGAGGCAGCTTCTCGGGACGTGGTTCTTTGGAACTCTCTGATCCTGGGCTGTTACCACAATCGGCAGACCAAGCTGGTCCTCGACCTGTTCAAATCCATGGAGGGAGGGGGTATTACACCTGACCACGTAACACTTCACGGCGTCCTGCTGGCTTGTGTCTCTGAGGGACTTGTTGACTTTGGAAGGAAGATCCTCGACTCAATGAGTGAAGTATACTCCACTATCCCAAGGATGGAGCACTATGAGTGCATGATCGAACTGTACAGTTGTTATGGGCGCAAGGCGGAGCTCGAAAAATTTGTGAAAACAGCCCCCTTCGAGCTGACAGTCCCAATGTTGACTAGAGTCTGCAACTCTTGTAGAGAACACGGATGGCCCGAACTGGGGAAGTGGGCCGCCCAGCGGCTTGCTGAGGCGAATCCTTAATTAAGGTCTGCGTGAACCCAAAGTCGCTAGGAGAACTAACAGTAGGAGGTAGTGATTCCAGAGAATTGTGATAATAAGGTTTACTTCATGCTGGTTTCGTAAGAAAGGCTTAGGGCAGTTTTTTAAGTAGAAAGCTCACATTGATCGAATTTTTTGTACTTTTCTCGAACTCATATGTGATACTAGTTACAATGCATATAATACATATACAACGCATTCTTTCGCGACTTTGAGTCGAGATTCTGGACTTCATACTTGCCCGAGCCTTAATGGTATTGCTCATTACAAAGGATTGTCCTTGACTCCTGCAATAGATGTTTTCCATTGGCTGATATAATGGAGCCTACTCTAAACTCAAATCCCGATCAGGGGTGTAAAATGCAAGTAAGCCAAGCCAAATATTGTCCCGCGCGAGCTCGGGAAAAATGTAGAACACTCGAACTCGAACTCGAGCTCGAGCTCGATCGAGCTTTTCTCTCTTCGTGGTCGCAGCTCGGGCAAGTAAATGAACTCTCTGCAGGCTTGTCATGTTGGGCTTAAGCCCAAACAAAGCCTGAGCCGGAGAGCCCGCAAGTATATAGGCAAAGCTGAAAGTTGTTTCCTTAAAAAATGGATGAATGACAAGTCGGGAGTTTTAAGACTAAGAACATTGAAGAATATGCCACTCGATGATCGAAGGAGAGGCTTTGTATGTACCCATTGTCGAAGCAGCTCCATGGGCTTTGCAGAACCTCGCTGTCGTGCTTCTCTCACCTCATAGACCGCTGCTTACGGTCGAAGTCTCCCAATTTTGCAAAGTCCATTCATGCCAAGCTGATCCAGGTCGGATTAATCAGCAATACTTTTCTGGGTAATCGCTGTCTCGATCTTTACGCTAGGTTTGGCACCACTGATGACCTTTTGAGAGCCTTTGATGAGATACCCGGGAAGAATTTGGTGTCTTGGAACGTTTGCTTGAAGGGGTTGTTGAAGCTCGGTGAGTTGTCAGGGGCGCGTAAGTTGTTCGATGAAATGCCACAGAGAGATGTTGTCAGTTGGAATTCGATGATCTCGGGGTATTCCTCAGCTGGGCTTGTGGGGTCTTCAATGGACATGTTCCTGGAGATGCAGAAAGCCGGGACGAGGCCGAGCGAATTCACGTATTCGATCTTAGTCTCGCTGGTGTCCTGTGCCGATCATGGCAAACAAATTCATGGGAACATGGTCATAAACAAGGTGAATTCACTTGGCTTGGTTCTGGGAAATTCTCTCATTGACATGTACGGGAAGCTTGATTTACTTGACTCTGCGGTTGCCGTGTTTATTCGAATGGAGGAAGTGGATATTATCTCGTGGAATTCTTTGATTCTAGCCTTTCACTACAGCACACACAGTTTGTCGGCGCTGGAGCAGTTGCGTTCAATGATGCAACAAGGATATTCTCCAGATGAGTTTACCTTATCATTGGCTACGACAATTTGTAGTAACTTGCAAGATGTTGAGAAGGGTAAGCAAGTCTTCGCTCTCTGTATGAAGTCAGGATTTCTCTCTAATTCCATTGTTTCAAGTGCCGCTATTGACATGTTCTCGAAATGCGACAGATTGGAGCACTCGATCCAGCTCTTCGAAGAAGTTGGCAAATGGGATATCAAGATCTGCAACTCCATGATCTCGAGCTATATAAGCCATGGTTTTTCTGAGGTTGGCTTGCAACTTTTTGTCCGAGTCTTGAGGACAGGCCTTGGGCCCACATGCTTCACCATAAGCAGTCTGCTAGGTGCAGTTTTCGTGCTTCCATCGGATCAGGGAAGTGAAATCCATTCACTGGCTGTGAAGTTGGGTTTCGAGTCGGATATAGTAGTAGTGAGCTCTCTTATCGAAATGTACAACCGTTTTGGTCTGGTAGACTCTGCCGAGAAGATCTTTCTCGAAATGAGTGTAAGGGATTTAATTACTTGGAACACCATCATTGTGGGTTTGGCTCGATATGGAAGGGCAGAAGAAGCGCTCAAACTTTTCAGAATCCTAATTGACACGGGCCTATCTCCTGATCGGATAACCGTCTTTGGTGTTCTTGAAGCTTGCTTCCATGGAGGTTTCTTAGATCAAGGAATGTACATATTCTCATCAATGAAGGAGAAGCATGGAGTAAGTCCTGGGGAAGAGCATTATAACTGCATCATAAAGTTGCTAGTTCGTTGCGGGAAACTCGAGGAATCAGTTGATCTGGCACAAAGGATGCCTTATGTACCGAGTTATGAGACATTGCATCTAATACTTAGCGCCTGCATTGCTCAGTCTCACGGAGACCTTGGGCTTGTCAAGATGATCGCAGAAGCTTTGATGACTGTGGAACCGAAGTTGGTATTGCTGTTGCCTTATCGGGTATTGCTTAAGGAATACGAGAGGAGGGGAAGATGGGAGGAGATGGTGAGAGTTGGGAAGTTGATGAAGGAGAGCGAGACGAAGAAGGCGGTTGGAAGCAGTTGGATCGGGATTAGGACGCGCATGTTCACATTCAGGGCAGACCAGCTGCAGCATCATGGTGGGCGAGATCTTTATTCGATTCTAAGATTACTGAACTGGAACCTGGAAGGAGGACACAATTGATGGATTACGTGGGGCATATGCCAATATAATGTTGCTAATTTCCGGTTCATTTTGCCGCCGTCATCTTTATGGCGTTACGTTTCTTCCTCGAGTGCATTGAGCTACACATTGTCGCTTACATTTGAGCACTGAATTTGGATCTTGTTCAGAGGCTGAATTTTAAAAGCAGTACGAGCCCTATATACGGGATTGCTTATAATCATTTTTCTTTTTTTTTTTTTAAGTTATAAAGGAGACCAAAGGCCTAGTACATATAATGAAAGAGAAATTCTAAATAGCTAATAAAAGAACATGGATAGTACTATTAGGTATTGAACTTGCACCTCCAAATCAACAGGCAATGTTGTGTGTCACTACGCTATAACATTTTTAATTGCTTGTGGTAGGAGCAAATCTATGTCTGAGATACTCACGTGTTCCATAAAACTAGACTTGAGGCCAACGTAACGCGTGGACGCTTGTGATTTTTTTTGTTAATTTGTCATAAATAAATAAATAAAATCTTTATGTATCTATGACTTATTATGTTTATGGCTTATATGAAGTATTATATATTAGTAGATGTAACATTGATTCAGAGTATAGATTTGTTATCGTTACTGTTTTTCTAATATTAAAATTTAAATTTATTTGTAATATATTTGTTTAGATGATTTTATTTATTTTTTCATAGAAATTTATTCATAACGGTATAATTCTAAATCCAGTATAACTTCCCATATGAATAGCATATTAAATAATACATATTTTGCGTATTGATATTATAAAAATAGAACAATTTGTATTTGTAGTAATAAGAGTTACATATTTGTAACTTTTATCTTAAAAGTTCTATAACCATATAACATATTCAATATATGATATATGTGTCACTTTGCTGGGCCCAAAAGAATGAGCTCCTGGTCCGGTCCCCCCCTCGGTGACTATCTATCCCCTAGACGTTATTTTTTAAGGTTTAATTAACTTATTTTATTTTAATTTCTCATTTTTCTTTTACTTTTTAAATAATTTTAATTTGCAATCACTGATAAATTACCACGTAGACAAAATTAATGGTGTCAAGTCCACATTAAGAATGTCTTTTTTTTTCAAAAATAAAATATGAAAAAAAGCATAATAAAAATAAGAAAAGTTGGATGGAAAGTTTTGAATACAAAACAATTGACACAACTAACCATGTTTCTAACACTACAATACTAATAAACTTATGCTCATTTCTCACATTCTTTAAGTTTTTTATTAATTACTTTTGATGGGTTATTAAATTAAAGAAGATGAATGAAAATGCACTCAACCAAGAATTGAGTAATTGCTCAAAAATCTTACATGACATACTCACATCACACGAACGGAGGCTCCTCATCGCACAAACTCGAGGAGCCTACTTTAAATACCTATATAATGTTTATTATCCCTAAGTGAAACTAAAACTCTTGTCCCATTCGTTAGTTATTTTAATAAATTTCATTTTTTCTTGTTAAGTTTTTTTTTTTTTTTCATAACTCTTTTGAACGTGATTCAAACAAGGTAATATTGGTTAATTTGTCAACAAATAATCTGATCGTTTTAGTCAAATTAGTGTCTTTAGGAAAATATTTTTTCCCAACTTTCATAAAAAAAATAATACAAAAATTGTATAAAAAATGCAAGGTATACAAATTAGGATATTTGTAATGTTCTTTTTCCTCAAATTTTAGTAATTTTTATAAAATTCTTCAACCCTCGAATTTGAAGTATTCTACCTTCACCCAATTCACAAGGCTCAACAAGCAATTGGTATTTCATGATCAAACAATTAGGTCAGTGATTTCGAAAAATAATTTTTTTCTCCATTTTTCTCCATTTGCCCTATGCATACAAGTATTTCCCACTGTTTTCCCCAAATAACTATAGGTATATAAATAATGTTTCCCATGAAAAAAAACCTCTAACATTCCCAAGTAAATATAACGTCATGTTTTTCATCCATACATGTACAAACTTTTCTCATTTTTTTTCCTGAACACTGTAGGATTTAACAATGTGATATCCTCTCTATCTATTATCTTTTTCTAAAAATTTAAACATGTATCCCATGCTTTATTTTTCTTTATAAATATCAATTATGTCTTTCTTTTAATTCGTATTATTTATTATTATCCATAAACTTTCCTCTTTTATATTGTGTCGTTTCATGAATTATACTTATATGCTTACTTTTTGTGTTATAAGTACTATATTTTCTCCCTTTTTTTAGGTGAAATATTTTTTTCTACATTTATCCGTATAAGAAGACCTAATCATGAAAACTGATTTCATTATTAATATATCTTTCACAAATTTATAAAATGGGAATACATTATGTTCTCCATTATTTAATGTTATTTACAAATTTTCAAATCATTTAATGCAGTTTTTAGACTTGTAAAGAAGCACGGGAAAAATACTTAATTACTAGTTTTCTATCCCGTGCATTTGCACGGATTCGTTTTCATATATTCCTATACAAATTTTTATTGAAATTATTTACATTTTAAAACACAAATTTTATGATTAAAAATAAAAATAATAAATTCAACTATTAATTATAATTTCAAATATTTACCTTAATATTTTTTGTTAAAAATTACAGTAAGTTAATTATTCTTTTGCCACATAGCAAGTTAATGATTATAATAATATTTTGAAACTATTTATTTGAATTGATACTTGTTAATTATCAATATAGATTGACATATATTAAGTTTAGTAATTAGAACAAAACTTCATTTCACTCATTTTCTTAAATAATATTTATGAGATTCTTATTTTTAAAATTTTATTTTTACTTCATTTATGATTTTAATCTCATAGCGCTATATCATAATATTTTTCATTTATAAGAGCATAAATTTTTTGAAAATTATATTTTTATTTATGAGCTTAAAACATATAGATATATATAATTTTTATAACAATTATTTTGAATTTTGAATAACATATTGCCTACTTAACATAATCAAATATTTTCAATAGCTAATTTCAAGTTTCATACGATAATTAAATGATAAAATTAGACTAATTTTGCAATAAACAGTCCCAATTAGTAAGTATTATATTATACATATATTTAATAGTAAGTACATTAGAGAGATTCGCTATATACGACATCCTTATGATAAGTTCATATATATTTACTTCATTACCCATTTTTTTAAATATGCAGATTTGTTGACATCCTTGTTTAATTTTTATATTATCATGAGTCATAAATACTAATAACAATTTTAATCTTATATAGAAATTAGATTTATATCCAATTAAATAAATGAATTTCACATGATTAAACAACTCTCTTAAACTTTTTAAAATTTAGTTCACTAATGAGAGATCATTTAATAACATAGGATTCAATTTTAGTTATATGACTCTAAGTTTGTAGAATTAATGATTTGTTATTATTTTTTTGAAATTTTTATAAGAAAAACTTTTTTTTTGTGTTCTATATTTGTGTTATGCGCGGTTTCTTCTTTTCAGACATTTATTTCATTATATAATTATATATATTTAAAATGATTTGTTTCTTAAGAATCATAAAAATAACAAAAAAATGTTAAATTTCACACAATAATCTTTGAATATATCATTCGATGAAGTTGAAATAATTAACTTATTCAGTATATCTTTTTGAAATTTCTCTTACAAATTTGATTTATACATTTTTATACTCAATTTCATATATTCTAATTTTTTTCACATGTCAAATTCCCAATAGTTTATGGTTTAAATAAAAATTATATATATTTATATATTTATAGTTTGAGTAATGACCCTATTGAACGCATCTCTTATACAAATTTGATTTATGCATTTTTATACTCAATTTTATATATTTTAATTTCTTTCACATGCCAATAATTTATGGTTTGAATAATGACCCTTTTTAATGGAAAGTTGAGTCAATTTTAATATATATATATAGATATATATGGATGGATTATTATTTTAATTAATGCAGGAAACCAAGGCCATGATCCACATGGCACATGTTGAAGTCGTGGACGCAAAAAGAAAAGGAGAGAAAAAAATTGCTACATATGAATATGGATCCAAACTTCGGATTGGTAGGCTGATGGACGAAACAGGGAAAAAAACAATAAAGAAAAAGAGAAAAAAAAACAATTGCAAAATGCGAACATGGATCCAAAGTTTGGTTTGGTAGGCTGATGCCCAAGACATTATCTCTTATATTTCTTTTTCTTGATAAGCAGATATTATCTTATTGTTCGGTATACTAGTGTAGGGTGCGACACCACGGGAATAAAAACACCCGTGGGTGCGCGTCTTGTAATTTTTCGCTATCGGCTTGACGGGGTGCTTGCTCCGGGAGGACATATATAGTCCAAATTAATTTGAAGTTTGGTATAGGCATAAAAAAAGTCCCAACTATCCCTCGTGCGGGATTGGAACATGTCACGTGTCGCATTCATCAAGAAATAAAAGACATGTCCCATTAGCCTGACCTACTCAAATACATGTCAGGAGGAGGAGCCAATACTAAATAGATGGACACTGAAGAAAAAAGATAGACAGCCATCATCAATCATCGCAAACTTTATTTTCCTCTATAGCTTTGCTTCTTCTCATCTCCATCTTCGAGCAGCTCCCTCCCTTCCTATGGCTTCCTGGTTCAGAAGATCATCGGGGTCCGTAAAGACCGTTGCCCGGCAGCTTCTGAGCTCGAGGTTGGGCTCTGGGGGAGCTCTCAACCAGAGCTTCGCCATTGCCAGGAGCTCACCTCATCCATTGCCACTCTCTTCCCGGAGCTCTCTGGTGATTTGGGGCATGAGTCGGGTCGCCGAGCTTGGCACAATACAGAGGTTTGAGTCGACTGAAGAGGAGAAGCATCTCGAGCCGCCGGAGGAGGAAGACAGTGATCTGGATTACCATGAGGTGAGTCCTTTTATGTCTCATCTTCTTTTCCATGGGTTTACTGATCAAAACAAAAAGGGGCCTCGCGAAAAGTTACGATCTTTATATCCCCATAATAATCAGAAGCTGTTCGAATATACTTCTCGATGTTTTATCGGGACTTATACGCAGTAAAGGTGTTTAATATTTTTATCAATTACCAAGACAAAGAGAAACACCGGAGTACCGTTGAGTACGGTATCGGGGGCTCCGGCTATTGGTAATGAAACCTGTTTCTCGATGACACGGGAAGAACTTCCATAGGCATCAATCTGTGAAAGCTAATATTGATTACTAACGTTTCGGATAAATCGGGGGGTAAATACAAAATTATGGGACTTGTGGTGGACAGAGGGGATAAGAGTTCACGTTTGTCATGTCTAGGTCATGCAGTGCTGTCTGAATCATTCATTCCTTCTATTCAGGGGAAAACCTTTTAAAGATCCCATCTCGTCACACATTTTTAATTTCTTTTTGATAAATAAAATAAAAGAATCTTAAATTTATAATATAAGATAAATTTTATTAATTCCGTCTCATCGCGATAATAATTTGCGAGAAAGAAAAGATCATTTAGAAATTTTTCTTTCTCATCCTAAGCGACTGCATCGTCATCGGAAGTTGCCTGTCTCTATCCAGACTTTGACGGGACATGCAGTTTTGAGTTTTGCGGTCTCCTTGGAGGAACAAAAGGACGAAAAATGATGGAACTAGAACCCTCCTGTCGGTGCCCTCTTGCTGTTTCCTTCCCCTCCCTTTCGCGTGAGAGCAGCTTCCGTGGTTAGCAATAGAACATCAGGTCCAAAATTTATCGAACACTCCGATCAGAGCCGAGTTAAATGATGGACAGAACGAGTCACTGATGAGAGCTCAGATTGATCTTGGGCCTCATTAAGGTGTCATTTTTGGGTGCCTAAGAGTCAATCGAGAGGGCGCATCTGTGCTTTAAGCGTGCGGTAATCTTCTTCTTCTTTTTTTTTTTTTTTTTTCCCCGAAAGGACAACGGACAATGATGTACTGGGCCTTCTTTTGGCAGAGTTAACGCATCCTTCTCCTATTGGGCTTTAATTATCTCCGGTTAGCTGTCAAGCCCATGACGGCCCAAGAAGTTGTCTTTGCGAGATGACACCACCTATGGAAGGATGCCTACTTTTTTGCATTGAATTAGCGTATCACCTGTGTTTTGCCAACTGCATTACGCTTTATAATTGGATCTCTCGTGTGTTCATAGAAAGCTAGGCATCCATGTCCACATATTTAAATTCCATTTTTTCCTAAGAAATGAATGATGTTGGCCTGGTCGTACCGTCTCGATGGGGTATCAATGGAACTTGCTTCCTTCTCTTATGCTGGAACATTACCTTGCTCGATCGCAAAAGGGGAAAAAGAAAAAGAGCATGACCACCTTTAATTGCAGGAGATGGATTTTCCCGGAGGAAAGGTCCGTTTCACCTCGGAGATGGAGTTTATCTCTGGGAACTCCGAGACGAGAGTGCCGTGTTTTAGAGTTCTTGATCAGTATGGCCGCCTACTTAACAATGTCGACTTCGAACAGGTAAAAAGACTCTTGACCTAGCTACTCAACTCGTTGAGCGTATAGATAGTAATATTTTCTTCTTAAGCCAAATCCTTTTACGTTTGGTATTACTTAGGTGAGTGAGGAAGCTGCAGTTAAGATTTACGCCAATATGGTCACCCTTCAAATGATGGACGTGATACTATACGAAGCTCAGAGGCAAGGAAGAATATCTTTCTACCTCACCTCGATGGGCGAAGAAGCTATCAACATCGCATCAGCGGCAGCCCTCTCAGACGACGATGTTGTCCTTCCTCAGGTTTGCTTCACTGGAAACAGATTAAAATGTTAAAGAGTTCCAGGGAAAGGGAATACAGAAAACCGGATTCGTGTCCATTCAGCTTTTTCTGCTGTTCCACCTAATGCATTATAACATTCTTTGGATCTCAGTAGAATTCTCGTTTTGAAACTACGATTGAACTGATGAAGTTCATATTGGCGGGCAGTATCGAGAGCACGGTGTTCTGTTGTGGCGAGGCTTCACCATGCAAGAGTTTGCCAATCAATTGATGGGCAACAGGTTCGACTATGGGAAAGGGAGGCAGATGCCGATACATTACGGGTCTAATAAGCACAACTACGTCACAATCTCATCCCCGATTGCGTGAGATCTTATAAGAATTGGCGCAACACCATTTTCATTTCATTCAAGCTTTCTTCTATATTAATTCTTACCCCCCGGACTTTGTTGTTCTTCACCAGAACTCAGCTTCCCCAAGCGGTGGGAATCGCTTATTCACTTAAGATGGACAAGAAAAATGCATGCGCTGTCACTTATATCGGCGATGGCGGCACCAGTGAGGTAGTCTTTTCCAGAAAATTATGTTATATCCTACTTCCAGCCGGAAAAGTTGGCTCTCGCTAGAATTGTTTTTCCTGATAGTGTACTTCAGGATTTCCTAGAACTAAACCAATCGGGTTTTTACGGAATCTAGGGGGACTTCCATGCGGGTTTGAACTTTGCAGCGGTTACAGAATCCCCCGTCCTCTTTATCTGTCGAAACAACGGATGGGCCATCAGCACCCATATAAGCGAACAGTTTCGAAGTACGTCTTCTCCCCGCCTGTCTCTCGAGTTGATATATATTGTGACTCGGTTTACTTGCTGAGAAACATAAAGAAGTGAAGTTTCCTTGTGTATCATATCCGCCAGGTGATGGAGTGGTCGTCAAGGGTCGAGCTTATGGTATCCCAAGCATTCGTGTCGATGGCAATGACGCTCTCGCTGTGTATACTGCAGTGAAAAGAGCTCGTGAAATCGCTATAGAGAAACACACACCTATTCTAATCGAGGTTGTTGAATGTTATATGCTTTTGATTGCAGAAACTATTGCCATCTTCTCTTTGCTTATTAATTTTCCTTTGGCTCCTTTGTCAGGCTATGACATATAGAGTTGGCCACCACTCAACCTCAGACGATTCCACAAAGTACCGGCCAATCAATGAGATCGAGTACTGGAAAACGGCGAGAAACCCAGTAAGCAAATTCCGTAACTGGGTCGAAAGTAATGGATGGTGGAGTGATGAAGCCGAGGCTGAGCTCCGCACGAGAGTCCGGAAACAGGTAAAGAAATTCACGAAACCGACTCTCTTGTGCTGCTTAGTACTGCTACTACGACTCTTGTACTGCTTAGTACGGCTCTCCTCTCTTGTACTGCTTAGTACTGCTCTGCTCACCCGCTAAAACTCTCTTGATCTCGCAGTTACTGCAGGCAATTCAGAATGCAGAGAAAACCGAGAAGCCTCCATTGAGAGAGCTGTTTGCCGATGTCTATGACGTCCCACCAGCGAATCTCCAGGATCAGGAGGCGGAGCTCCGAGAAGCCATCAAGAGACATCTGGAGGACTATCCATCAGATGTTCCTGTCTAAAGCCTATCGTTATGCCCAAAGCTTGTTGGTAAGTTATCTCAAATTAGACAAAGATGTATATATACTGCTTCGTATATATGTCCCTGATCCTGCCAAAGATCAGGAGAATTGGATTAAAAGATTGCATTGTAGTAATCACCCATTGCTCCTTTCGGATTATCGAGGTCCGATCCGAGCTGGACATGAAATTCATAATTCGATGTTTCATTATGGAAAATATGAAAATTTCCTCATTCCTTTATCTCTAACATACATATGGGCACACAACTAAAAATCCCCTTCTCTCGTGCCTAAAGTCGGTACAAGACACGTGTTCAGGACGCCACTAGAAATTTTGTCCATTTATTTCCTTGTAAGCTCTAAACTCGGTTCTATTGGCACGTCTCAACTACTCTCATAATTTTCAATGAGACAATGAGATGTTTTCAGCCTAATCACTGATACTAGTTCTCAATCCGGTTCTCGACTTGCTCTCGTTTTGATCTACTAGACGAAGCGACCCAGTAGGCTGGGCCATGATAAGCCCGAACCGGTCCATCATCAGGAAAACATCTGAACCGGTAGTTTTTACAGTTGGGCGTTGCGCCGGAGAAGATATGTATCGATTTAAAAAACTAAACTTTAACCGAGACAGGCAAACTTTTGTCATCATCTTTTTGGCGGACTTCCTTGTAATCTGATGCTGGCGGCACTCTTGAGCTCAATCTCCGATGTCCGAATATCCCGGAGAATATGTTTTTTATATTCCCAGAATCTTCCCTTGTTGTCCAATGCCCTCCCTGAGAGCAACACTCTCTGGGGGGGAGAGATAGAGAGAGAAAGAGTACGAATGACTCCCCAATCACCATACCACTTAATCCAATCTCATTGGGTGACCAATCTCAATCCCCACCTTTGATCCGCCTTCTTTTACGATAAACTCGCTTGTCCCGTCCATTGTTGCGCTCCGATATTTATAGCAAGAACCGAGCTTGAGAGCTGAGCCCGGAACTGTTCGTGAAATTTCCCCCCCAGAGAGGTGCCCTTCTGTCAGTTGCAGTCAACCGATCTGCGCCGTCTCTGATAACCGAGCTTTTGAACGCGGCATCCGTTGCAGTAAAACTAGTTTCTTTCGTCAGTCTTCATGTATCATATTCGTGGAAGACTCCATTGAGAGCTGAGCTTTCTCTTGACAAGCACGCGTATTTGTTTGAGAATTCAACTCTCGGAGACTTCAGCGGGATTTCATATATGGAGACGCCTTCTTCTCCTTCTTATGTTATCATCGCATTTGATGCCACTAAGGTTAGGAATGAGCATGAGCTCTGGGTCACTCTAAACAATGTTCAGGCCAGAGGCGATATTCTCCGTGGAGGGGACACTATTGTTGTTCTGGGAGTCCTACATAAGGTGACTCACCCTAGTAAGTGTTTGACTTTGGCATTTCCCTTAATCAACGATGATTACTTTGCAACAACTGCTAACAGATTAATCCCCTGAGCGTGGTCTTTAGAATGACGCCCTTAAGCTTTCTGGGCTCGACATTTTTAATCGATTTCAAATGATATACATGCCATTGACGCTGAACCTGGCTGGAAATTTCAGTCATTTTAACGAAGCTTGTTGTGGCCAATGGACTTCCTTGCCCGAATAGCTTCATATGTGGCACACTTAAGTTTTATGTACGATTCAGAAGTAGTTTAGTGCATATATGTACTACTAATATTATTTTATGCAAAATATGAGTGCATGAAAGGAACTTCTCTTCAGAGTTTTGCGTGGTTAAGCTATAGGTAGAAGGATTTATTTTTTAATCTAATAGCAATTCACATAAAGTTTTTCCCTTTGATAGAAAAGGATTATTCCTCAATGTGTATCTCTTGTTTGGTTTGCATAGTGGGTTTCCAAATTACACCGAACGAAGATGCTTTTACTGGTACTAATTCCACTCGAGCGATGGAGGAGGAAGTTTCACAGAAAACTGAGGCCTATGTGAATATGCTTCTCAAGAGTGCTGAGAAATGCGAAGATGATGGGGTAAAATATGCTTTGAATTTCTGAATATGTATTACATGTCCTGTCAATGCAAGGAGATAGCATTATGCATTTGTTCATTTGAGAAAAGTATTCCTTTCACTGGGGCATAGGTCTAAAACAAATGGGAATATATATTTATATATTTAGGCATGATACCTGGATAGAGTGTTACCGGCACTTTTTTCTAAGGTAATTATTTCGATAATGCAAAATATCATGGCATATATTTTCATTATAAGTAACATCGTCTTAGAAACTCTCAGGGGTCGAATGTGGCAACTTAAAACCATTTTGCTATTAATTATATTAGGATACTACTAGCTAAGGAAAAGAAAAATTCACTTAGCATTTAGATGTGAAGATTGTAAAACAGAGATCCTGCTTTTATTTTTAAAGAGAGATTCTCGAGTATCAGGCATCCCGAACTTAAAAAATTCGCGGGACTTAAAACTTCTCCGACACTAGAATTTCATGTATAGCAAAAAGTCTCCTGTTACTATGAATATTATCACATTGAAGGACGAGTGCGCTCCTTGGTGGTAACGAGCATTTATTTTCATTTCTTCCTTTCCCTATATTCAGGTAAGCATGGAAGTAAAAGTCATAGCTGGAGCTCCTGTCAAGCAAGTTATCTTACAAGAGGCTTTTACATGTAAGGCAACTTGGGTTGTACTTGACAGGTAGTTCCTAACCTCTATTTTCCGTGCTAATTTATTGCTTTTCCTTGTACAATTTACAATAGTTTTACTGTCTGAATTGCTCGCACAGAGCATATACTTTTAAGGCTTGGTTTCTGTAGTCTGTCAACAAAGACGCGTGGATTAAATGGATTTGCACTTGTGATCCGCACTGAGCCATACAAGCTATTTTCTTCTTTTCTTAGTTGAGATTGCTTTTAAGCCTCTCTTGTTGTTGCGTGATGCATATATCCTGTCAGTTTCTCCTTCAAGACGGCCCATTTCTTTTAATTCCCTTCATAGGCACCTCAGGAAAGATTTCAAGTTCTACCTTAAACAAATACCGTGCAAGGTGGCACTCATCCAAGATAGCTTGTCTGTGGACATTCTGAGATCCACTAGAACAACTGAGGCCAACCTCATAGAACACAGGCGATTTTACTCCGTGTCCAAGCCAATTCTATCTTTGGCTATGCAAGGTGGTGAGAACAAGGAACAATCTGCTATTACGAGCCCTGAAAACTTTCGCAAGCTCCAAAGGAATTCAATTGTATCTGACCTTGGGGATTTCCAGATAAGTGAGAAGGCAGGTAAGAGTCTGTATCCTTCAATTGTTTGTGTGACATTTTCAACCTTTCTTCTATATGCTTGAAAAAAATACTTTTATTACTTCCCCAAGAGTTTGACGCTTCGTTTGGTTTCGCAGTTAAAATCACTAAAATTTTAACTTTAACTTTAACTCAATACACTACACAACAAAAATACACATTTTCTAAGTAAAAAATTTTGACTTTTAACTTTAACTCAACACACTACACAATCATTTATCCTTTTCCACAATCAAAATTAAATTTACTTTAACTCTGAAACCAAACGCACCATGACTATTCAGCATCTCGTTTCTGTGGTTTTTGAGAGCCGGGTTATGGAGTTTGTTAGATTTGGTGAGAGAAATTAAACCGAGACAAGAACGAAGCTTATCGAGCTTGAAAAAAATCCCCTACAATGGGAAAGGGACTTATGAATGTGGCAAATTCTATGAGAATATTAATAAGTTACTTTCATAAAATTACAGAATTTCAACTTTGGCATATGGAATTTGGAAACATGGTGTCAGCGAGAGGAAGTTACAAAATGGAAATGACAAAGCAGATCTCTAGAACTGGATCACTTAGTAAAAGGATTTTGTTATTAGTTAGTTGACAGTTCAATGCCTTAAATTAGGGAAAGTTTCAAACTGTTTGAGTTCATGTATGCTGTTGAACACTGAATCCTGTATATTCATCTTCACTGCTTAGAGTAGATTCTGTTTCTCTGTCTTATAGGAGTGTCTACTAAGGACGAGGGTAAATCGGTCCCTCACATCCACAAAAGAAATACGTTCCGACTGAGCTCCTTAGAAGCTCCAATTCTCTGTGCAACTTGTGGGACCAGAACTGAATTGGATCTCAAAGACTCTATGAGATTCAGCTTCTCCGAGGTACAGCAGGCAACAAATAATTTCTCGAAAGAGAACTTGCTTGGAGAAGGCGGATATGGGTATGTGTACAAGGGGAACCTTAAAGACGGGCAATCGATCGCAGCAAAGGTTCGAAAAGAAGCTAGCGCGCAGGGGTTTGAGGAGTTCCGTTCTGAGATTTACGTGTTGAGTTTTGCTCGGCACAAGAATATCGTGATGTTGTTAGGGTATTGCTGCAAGGAGAACCTTAATGTTTTGGTTTACGAGTATATCTGCAATAAATCCCTGGATTGGCATTTATTTGGTAAGAATCTGCACTTCTGGTATTATCACTCAGATAGAATTTTGCAATAGAAAATTTGTTTCCTAAGAGATTGCTATCTACCGCTAATTCTTAACTTCCTGTAACAGACGAAAATGCAGCTGTTCTGGAGTGGCATCGGAGATACTCAATAGCCATTGGAACTGCTAAAGGGTTGCGCTTTCTGCATGAAGAATGTCGTGGAGGTCCTATAATTCATCGGGATATGCGGCCCAGTAATATACTGGTCACTCATGATTTTGTTCCAATGGTAACTTTATACTCTCTCTAATCAATACTGCCACTCCTTATTGTCGCATTTATATCTACTTTTTAGTCTACATTGTGACTCCATTTCATTCTCATGCATGGTACACTCGTGAGGATAAATCTCTTTGTGATCAGTGGAATGATAGATCATTCCTGTCGATGATAGATTGTCTCCTTTACTGCTTGCAGCTCGGTGACTTTGGCCTAGCTAGGTGGAAGACAAGTGATGATCCCGTGCAGACGAGAATACTTGGTACATTAGGGTGAGGATCCCCTGGAGATAAATATTTTTCGTTTTGCTTGATTACTAAGCACACAATTACCGTTAGCCTTTTTGAATTTTCCCTCGTGAAATTGGATTTTTCCTCTGAAAATTCAGTTAATTACTTAAATTCCTCTCTTTACCGGAAATGGGCGGCTCATGAAAATTTCTCAGTTTCATAAGGGGGAAGAGACTAATGAATAATGGGCATAGGTTCAGTTTCCATTTAACAACAATAAAATGCGCTTGATTTATCCTCGTTTTAGAATAAATCTTTGTAGCTTGTCCTCTCGATTCTGGCAGATACCTCGCGCCAGAATATGCGGAGAACGGCACTGTCTCTATAAGAACAGATGTCTACGCTTTCGGGATCATCCTATTACAACTAATTTCAGGGCGCAAGGTGGTAGACAGAAAGAAGAACGAACAAGATCAGTCTCTGAGACAGTGGGTACGAGCGCGTGGACTGTTTCTCGGGACTAGTTGTTGTTTTGCCTTACTTTCTGACCCGCCAAAAGAAAAAAAAAATGAAGACATTTGTGAACTGCAAACTGTCCTTGTATTCAGTGTCTATTTGTGAATTATCTGCTGTCTTTGTTCTCTGTGCAGGCAGAACATCTGATAGAAAACATGGAGTTACATGAACTGATTGATCCACGTATGGGAGACTCGTACGACACTTACGAATTGTATCTCATGTCAAGAGCAGCATACTCATGTGTGAAAAGTAATCCGGAGTTGCGTCCTTCCATGGGAGAGGTAAGTCCTTCTATTTTGAATTTCTCGAAAACTTCTACCGAAAATTCCAGGGCAACTTCATACTATAATAAATGGTGATGACGTACCAAATACCGAATCCCGCGTAGAATCTCATAGTCGTGATTGAGGCAGAAAATGAAGGGAGCATTTAAAAAGCATTTCATAGCTTTCAGCTCGAGAATAATCTGATGCCATCTTGCTCGAATAATTCCTTTAGACAGTTCAAATTGACAACCACTTTTCAAAAGCAGTTCCCAAGAGCATGCCATTCCTATTTCATCTTTCGAACCTAACCCGAAAGTTCTGGAACTGATTTAGCTAATGTCGATCTCAATGCAGGTTGTTCGTTTTCTTGAAGGGAAGAGTAATCAGTTCTCCAGCTAAGGCGAGCAACTCTTACCAATGGTCACTGTACTTGAACGAGTAAATGGACATATAGTCTTTCATTTTGCAGTTAAAGTCTTTCACAACTTTGCCTCTTATAGTCATCTTTCACAGCTTCTCCTGTGTGGCAGAAGGTCTACCAATTTTCTCTCTTCGTTTTCCCTTGCACTGCTTCTTCTGTCTCTTCACAGGTATCCGAATGTAAGATCAATTTACAGAGTATCGAACGAGAAGCTCAATAAACAGAGAGATGTTAGTCTAAATCTCAGCCCTTCCTCATGCAATTATCAGATCTTTCATTCAATGAAAACCGAATCATGGTTATATAAGAAAACTATCAGCATAAATTTCTTCAGAGATTTTTTCAGTATTGAATTTGAAGCAAACATAGTGACTGCCTGCGGGTACGTACTCCATTTGATTTCTGAGCGTATTAAAGTAGAGCCCAGTCGAAGACTCGAGATTAGATTTGTAGGAGAAGAAAGTATAAATGATAAAAGGACTTTGAAAGGACTTTAGCAAAATGTGCGGGGAATTATTACATGCCATCATTTCCCAGGGACGCATTAGCAAATAATGTAATTAATTTATGGTAATATGATGCATTATGAAACACTGGACCAAGCAATAGTTCCTAGCAATAGTTTGTGCTTTACACAACTCTTCTCATGGCAGGAGGAGAGGGAGACATGCACGGATAAGTCGAGGCGATGCAGTCGGTCCTGCGGAGCCCACTGTGATATCCGTTAGAACACGCTTTAGTTTGAAGCTGATAAGATTACTACATCCGAATACTGTAATATATATAGGCATATGTTTAACAATCATCAGATCTGTCGGACTCTTCGACTGTATTGATATACTTGAAATAATTACAAAGGGAATCGTTATGGAAGTTTGGCCTTTTCTCATCCATGAAAAAGCATGAGATTCCATGAAATTGTTGAGATTGGGAATTCATGCAGTGGTGGTTTTTTTTTTTTTTTGGAGGTATCCAAGCCCAAGAACCTCAGCCATTTAAACTGAATGGTCTTTCTTAATAACTAAAGAAGTAAAAGCAAAAAGAATTTTTTTTTTGTCCCCATCTTTTTGCCCATTGTTAATAGGAGATAGTGACAAGACTCCAATGGAGAAGATTGTAAATTAGGGAATTTGGAAGAATCAATAGAACCACTCCTTGGAGGACCTTTGAAAGATATAGTAATGAGAATATATTATCTCAGTTTCCGATTGTTTCGTGGGAATATCAATTATCAAATTGAAAAAACGTGATCAGATATCAGTTGATCAAATGTGAGCGTGAGATGCTCTTTATTTCTTCGAGCTTTTGACCAAAAATTACTTTTACTAATTTCTTTAAAATTTTCTTATATCAGGATTTGTTTCATCATATCTATGCTGGCCGATTCTTTCCACAAGTGATCATCATAATGATGATTTTGAAAATTGGCAAAGTCAACGGTACAGTGAATGATGAGCTTATTTAGTTCTTTGTATTGTTCATCTCTCCATAATATCTTCTATCCAAAAATAAAAAATAAAAAATCTCCCCGTAATATCTTCAATGAAAAATAGTTAACCGTCCAGGCTTTATTATGTAGTGATTAGTTGCACTTCCATAGCCTCCCTTACTAATTTTATATAAAGAGTACGAAGAATATTTTAAGTGAAAAATGATCATTTAGTTACTTTATTCATTCTGCAATTGAAGACTGAGAAAACTTTTGACAATCAGAATTTTTGAATGTTTCGAAATATGAAGAATCTAACGGATTTTAACCACCGGTTGTTTGGAGGACCCCGAAATCTATCAAAAAGGAGGGATATATGTTGAACCGTAGCCACTTGTTATATACTTCACATCTTCCATGCCAACTTGTGGTCATTGTTAGGTTTAATATAGAAATGCATCTATGGAAAAGGAAAAAAAGGGTTTCCATGGAAAAAAGATGATCTTATATATGATTGATTCCCATCTTTAATATCTTTGGGAGGATTTCCAATGGGCCACTTAACTGCTTGCAGCTCGGTGACACAAAATATATATCATTTAATTTCCTACATAGCATTTCAATTCATGCACGCATAAAAACAAGTGCGCCAATTTTTGTGAACCATGGAAAGCATAAAAAAGAGACAATGAAAACAAAGAGCAATTCTTAAAGAAAAAAAGAAAACAAAGAGCTAAGGTGGGAGCATGTGATCCCCTACGCATAGATCCATAGTGAACAAAAGCAAGCTTTTGAGAGACCTATGGAAAACCTTTGACTCATCTTTAGCGATAATGAATCACTATCATCATCATTACAATTTTTCATATTCCTTGGCAACTTTATTCTCTAATTCTCCAAGTTATAGCATCTCCTTATATATATATATCTAATGTAATATACGCGATTAAAGTTATATATGCATGATATAAATATAAATGTGAGGATAGAAGGGGTGACAATTGGCACTCATTTTTTAAAACATTTTTAAAAATCACCAATTTTCAACTTTGTCTTAGATCTATTTATTTTTTTACCTCTAAAATCACAAATTTTCTATTATCACATTTACCAAAATTGATGGATTTCGCTGATTTAGACAATGACGGTGTTGACGTGGCAAAAAAAAATATGACGTCATTTTTTATCTCCATAAATCACAAACTCTTAATTTCCCTAAATCTACTATTTTTTGCATAGACTCACAAAAATTTTTCTTCAATAATTATTTCAAAAATACTTATCCCTTTTAATGACGGATTTTCTAATTTCTAGGTTTAGTTGCTTCTACGTATATATATTAATTAAAAAAATAAGTTTAAATTTATTTTATAGATATTCATTACTCAAATGATTTGAAATTTTAAATAGAATTTGTATGGAACCATACCTCAATCGCTAAATGAAGCATGTTTTACTTAGTAGGTGCAGGTGAAGCTAATCTAACCGTGGGTAGTAGCTCTAGTATTCTAATTATAGGTAGAATCTTTTTCCTAATTCCTACTTCTTATGTTAATTAAAAAGAAATCAAGTAAGTAGGATGGAGCCTTCCTTACCCAGTAGGTCAATTTAATCGAAAGGTGGGAAGTAACTTTGACACCCTAACTACTAATTAAATTTTTTCCTAATTTGTGCTTCCTTCGTAAATAAAAAAAAATCAAGTAAGTCAACACATGCTCTTTATTTATGTGGTGCTATTACTCTATTTCATCTTAGAATAATGAATTTATAAGGGTTTCCTATAGTCTTCCATATCTTTTCCTAGGCCATTCTCATACTTAAGAAAATAAGGAGAGAATTTGACAAGTGAATGGGTCAGATGACCAAAACTACTTTCCATCATTGGATTGGATTAATTTACCCCTACTAAGTTAGCAGGCTCAATCCTACTTACTTGAATTCGTTTTTATTGACATAGGAAGCATGAAAGAGGAAGACATTCTACCAGTAGCTACGATAATAGAGCTACTTCCACTGTATTAGATTGACCTACCCCTTACAAATCCCATCCATCGGTTGAGGACCGTCAGGTACAGTACCATGCAATACAATAAAAAGTTTCCAAAATTAGGTCATTCATAATCTATTATGGAGTAGTTGTTGAAGTCAAACTCTATATGTACTTATAAATACATGCCTAAGTGTCGCAAACCATATCCGAGGCGTGACCAGCTATATCATGCGATGTCACTATCTCAAGACACGAAATGGATTTAAAATTTCAAATTATTCGGGCGCTAAATACCTATTATGATCGACTTAGATCGGTTTTTAATTTCAAATAAGACTAATTAATTAATACACCTAGAAAAAATACACCTTGAAATTAAAAAATTTCATTATTAAATTGAATAAATATGTTTTAAAATAATAAATGGAGAACTTTTGTTAAATTTTATGAAAAAGCCAAAAAAAAAATCGGTAGAGCTAAAAAAATTGGATAAATATGTTTTAAATAATATGTTTGTGATTTTGTGGTAATAAAAAATGCCACATCACATTTCATTTGCCACATTAGAGTCATTATTGTCAGAATCAGCAAAAAAAGGTCAATTTCGGTAGATGTTGTAATGGAGTGAAAGTTTATAATGTTACAGATAAAAAAAATCTTGGACAAAATTAAAAGATGATAATTTTCTAGACTATTTTCCCTTTTTTTTTCCAATTTATATGTCTATAAATTTTTCTTCTTCTTTTTCTTACTTTGCGTAGTCACAAGTTGTTGATTGAACATTTAAAATCAAAAACTGAGCTTATACAGCTTGCAATGTTACCAAACAGATAGAAATGATCGAGAAAAGCATCGATGAAAAGTTTATCAAAACGGCATTTGCTTCTTATTGACTAATTTTCTTTATTTAAATGAGAAGGTCTTCAAATAGAAATGGCTATTGCACCAAAATTAGATGCTCATGGCCTAGCCGAGAATAACATGCCGAGATCAAATTGTATCCAAAAGAGAAAAACTAAGGGAAATCATTAAAAGAAAGAAATTCAAGAGAAAAACCACTTTTCCATTTTAATGTTATAAGCTCTAACTATTTTTCTAGCATTTCTCTATTGTGTATTACACTCTTTTTTTAATAGGAATTACTTTTTAATTCTTTAACAAAAAAATGCTTTTAGTTACAACCATTTTCTCTTTTCTTTAATATTGTCTCGTGGACCTTGTTAAACGACCCGCATATTTCCATTTTCGCGTAAGCATATCTATCAATGATCTCAATAATGTGAACAAGAAATTGGATTCTCTAATTCTCGATAAGCCTATTCCTCGATGGACCGATAGAATACTTGTACTAATCACCATTGCCCATCAAATGGATCCAAAGGTTGTTATTTATTGAACAAATGCATAATAAATATATCTAATCTAATCTAATATGATTGATCTGGTAGTTAAAGAGTGTCCAGGTTCGAGTTACTCTGGAAACCATCCATGAGAATACTTCCTATTACGTCACATACACGGTTTACGATTGGATTGATCTTGTCTTTTGAGCTTTTAGGGTGTTCACGTGAACCGTAGAATTAATCAAGCGAACTCCTGACTTTTTTTTTTTTGTTAACTATGAGATCCATTTTGAATTTGTCTTATTAAAGAATTTAAGGAGTTGATGGGAAAATCACATTGTTTGATCGATTAAATACGACATTACGCCCGAGCCAGCTCAGAAATTTGCTGTCATAGGGTTGCAAGAGCAAAATTGAAAAAGTTTTATGGCTTTGTCGCTATAAATCAATATTTTATTACCCAAATTGTAAACTTGCCCATCAAGTAGTGCCGTCAGTGACAACGGACAAGAACAAGAACATGTCTGTTGTTCATACAGAAGACAAATCCCCACGCGCATTCCCCTGACGCGTGTCCTCTCGACTCGGTCCTTCCACCGTAGAGCTACCCACCTCTATTATTCAAGCGCCACGTGTAGCCTAAAGGCCGTTCCGGGCCCACCATCGCCGCGGTCGGGCATCACGCGCCTGTGCAACCTGTGCTAGTGGTCGCCGGAACAGGTCGTCAGGGAAAGAGGGAGGTGTTTGGTCGCCGCGTCATCGATGACTAGTGAATGGAATTTTCTTTTTCCCGGATAAATTTAAAAAAAATTGGTTGCCGTATTTCTACATAGAAATGGTAAATTGCCCTCTTATTGATCCACGGAAACAGAGGTTCTTGGACCAAACAGAAACTAAGAAAAGAAAGAACAGATAGACATGAGATGCGCACGAATCAAATCATTCTCGTGATCTATATTAACCGTCAATCAGTAGGGTGACAATCTTCTTTTTTAGATTTTCAATCATCGGCCAAAAGGGTCTTTATTTCTTTTACGGACTCATGATCAAATTCCCATCTTGCTATATAGGAGAAGTTATTAAAGCCACCCGCACGGCTCGTACACTCGCGTTGCTCCGTGTGCTCGGGAGCGTTTATGTGGACTGTGTGATATTAGTTGATGTACATTTTTATCTTTAAAAATAAAATGTAAATTTTCATATTGGCTTTCTAAACTTGCTAATTTCATTTCGGTATTCACCCACCAAAGATCTCGATCATCCTTCTCTTGTTGAGATTAGACACCGCACCAGAACTCATCTTTTCAGCATTAATATATTATAATAATAATCACGAGGATATAATTCGGTAGCGAATTGAATTTTCACTGAGCAGATTTTATCTGTATTGAAAGGACTCGAAACTCCATGAAACCATATCTTAGTCAAGATGGCATCCGGCACGAAATTTGCCTCAGCTAATAGACTGACGATGCTTCGTAGCCCTACGTATGGAGTGAGTTTAATTATAAAGAGGGGGTTGCCTCTTGCCAACTCCACTCTGCCCCCTCCCCTCAATTGTTTTGTTCTGTCCGTTCATTTATAATAATGAAATACATACATGTATATATGTATGTATATATGAATATATGAATATGGATGAAAGCTATTGGAGAGAGAGAGAGAAGGGGAAGTGGTAGTCTGACGTCGAAAGCTGATCAGACACAGATTCAAAAGGCATTTTTTAGGGGGCTCATAAAAGCATTGGTTTGTTCCTGCGACGACATCTCCGCTTTCCAGCCAGCGCTGCTTCAAGATGTGAATTAGGAATTCTCAAGCCTTTTCCTCTGATCCCCGCCGGAAGTTCGGAGGATGTCCCAACACCTCCATCGATGATATAAACGAGGTTGTCTTGTCTGATATCCGTCATGTATTCATCTTCTTCTTCTGGTCTTTCGACTCCAAGTGCGTGTTTTCAGCTATAGAAACTTTCTTAGCCTTCGTTTTTGATGAAATTCAGGGGATCCATATATGAAGATTTCATCTCCGGGGCCAGAGAGAGTGCCGCTGCTGCGATGATCTGTAAGTAGATTCTTCACTCTAATCAAATGTCTTGTAGTAAAATTCCAACCCGATTTTCCAGTTTTCGGCTAATTTTGACTGTAGAACGTTCTTTACGGCAACTCGTTTATGAATGATTAATGCGACGTAGAGTTGAGTGAGATGGATTTAGTCGAATTCCTGCTGGCTAAGAAATACATCGACGGACGTATACAGAATTGACCCATCACATTAACTCGGATTAATATATACACAGCTCTTCACGACTTTACTACTCGGATATTCTATATATGTTCCGCATGCACGGAACTCCCCCAGAAGAGTTTCACAAGCCTTTTTTTTTTTTATTGTCAATAGTGTCCGGCGCCGTAGCAACCAATTAGTCTACCGGGCGATGTATTGTACGGCCTGGGGGCCGCCATTAAACCCCAAATGCCGACTCCCGAGAGAATCGAATCCTGAATCTGGCCTACTGCTTGTTGTCAGTTTACTAACGGATCCAACCCTTCGTTGGTTGAGTTTCACAAGCCTTTCCTTGATAATAACGTGAAAGATTCAACTTAGATTACGTTTTCACGTCAAAATCCATATGCGAAGTACTATTCCTCGAAGAGAACGGATAGGGACATCCACGAAAGAAGAATTCTGATTTACTAGGAACCTGGTTGTTTTAATTCTGTAGCAAGATAGTTTATGATTACTTAAGCAATCATTATTTCTATTGCTATGATCGATAGCGTCCGTAAGAAAGTGTGTCGTGCCGTTACGATATCATAAAATGAATTTCTTAAAATGATAACAAATGATATTCTAAAGTGTAGAAGTTTTCAATTTTTTTCATGAGATTTATTATATTTTGTTCCTTAACTTGGAAATTATACTCTCTCTTTTTTTTTTTCCTAATCTTCTATTAAATCTTGCTATCTTTTCAAACTAAATTTCTAAATCCGTTCCTGCTGATGCTGAGGTCGATCAAGAAAATCAACTGCAAGGGACAGCAGTCAAATTGTCCTTCCACACATTCATCATTGTGTTGTGTTGTCTCTCATGCCCCATTGGATGGGCCATCAGTGAATTTTCCTCCCCAGTTCAACTTCCAAATTCACCATCTCATTTCGTAAGGCCTAAAAAGCCAATATATAAATGCAATCATCATGTCTTCCCAATTCGTCCTATGTCCCCTCTTCTAACCATACTTTTCTTCTTTAAAATATTTCATATTTCCTACTTCATCTTCTGTCATTGTATAATTCTTGATGGTTAATTATCTTATACAATCACGCATATTACCTTATGTTTTAAGAGGATTAATTCTGACATGTTCTCGTGCCAATTATATTCTTATTTCTTCAATAGCAGTAGGGATTTTTCTCCAGCTTTTACGAGCTTTTTCTCTCACCGGTTGATGAAAACTTCGTTTACAATAGAAACACACATAAAAAGGGATAGGAAAATGAGACACAAGAAGTCCCACTAGTAGTGAGAACCGAACTGAGAATTCTTTCATTCTAGGTGACATGTATCTTATTCTACCATGCCCTTGCTCTAATTATTGATAATCTCTTTTTTTTTTTTTCGATTCCGCATAATATTCGAAAGTTCAATGGACTCTGACGACCTATATTCAAGTCGGGTTCGCTCACTAATGAATAAATATCTCCCGTAGTGGATTTACTTCACTCACAATATATAAAATTAAGATCTTACTAAAAAGGAAATGGTGCCGAAACACTGGACCAATCCACGTTAGTTAACTATCCATAATTTACACTTTCGTGATATTTTCTTCTTATGATAGTGGTCTTTAGACCTAATCCGATAAAATAAAAATTTTAATAATTGATAAAAGGACACAAAAAATTTCAGAATAAGTATCGAATATAAGACCTCTTGATTATTAGAAAAATTTGTCCGGACGTACTACACTTTTTTTTAAGGGTAAATTATACTGGTGGTCCAAAAAGTTTTAATAATGTATCAGGTTGGTCCAAAAAGTTTTTTTGCTACTTGATGGTACAAAATGTTTCAAAGTTGTAACATGATAGTACAAACCGTTATCTCGCCATTGACGCCATCATCTCGCCATTGACATTGGTGGACCTTTAAGTTAATTAAAGAAACATTTTGTACCATTATGTTACATCTGTAAAATATTTTGGATTATTAAGTGACAACTTCAAAAGAGTTTGAACCATCATGTAACGTTTCACCAACTCCTAAAAACATATCAGAGCCACGTGTCGGTCACGTCAGTTTCGTTTGACGGCGTCAATTAACGGTTTGTACTATTATATTACAACTTTGAAACATTTTGTGTATCATCAAGTAGCAAAAAAAACTTTTTGAACCAACTTAATACATTATTAAAACTTTTTGGACCACTAGTGTAATTTACCTTTTTTTAATTGCTCTGACATTTTGCCACCCTAATTATCATAAAAATATGTTGTATCCATTGGATTGGGGCCCACAGAGAGCACAGTTAGTGGGCCCACCTACTTCCATCCATCCAAATACTAAAATACAAGCATAGGATCTGGGCCCTCCAATAATTGTCCTGTAATGATGCCCAAAAGTAAAACGCCGCAATTACTAATATTAAAATGCTTAATTAATCGAAGAGCTCAATCAATTTGTTTTGGTCGTTTCTCTCTGTCCAGTCACTGTTGTATATAACAGAAGCTGTATGTAACATATCCATGGGGATTTCATTCATTCAGCTCCATTTGGCAGATGACTGAATGAATGAATGAATGAATGAAGCCCCCAAGAATGTGAGCAGCTCTTGGTGGATAGGAAGACAGAGAAAGAGAAAGAGAGAGAGGCACTCTTTGTGGTGAAACAGTCTCCCTGCCTCGCCCCCTCTCATCTACTCCCCCCCTTGTCTCCTCTTTGACACCTCCCTCGGTATCTTTCTCTGTATCTCTGTCTATGTTGTCCGGTCCATGGTTTGTGATCCGATGATGTGTTGGGAAATTACACCCTTTTCGATTCGTTTATCGTCAAGAATGTCCCGGGTTTGGATATTGATGTGTTTGTATGAAAATATGATTGCTTGGACCAGTGAATTCGATCCCATCTTGCGCTTGTTAAGATGGCCAAGGCACGGATGAATTTCGCCTCTTCTCATGCACGAATGAGATCTTTGTTGTTATTTTATATGGTTCTTTGGTGTCGAATTCTCTTCTAAGGATCGGTGAGTATGAGAATATTGCATTCCAGGATTCGGGCGGGGACCATGTGGGCCCCTGTGCTTTGTGCGGTGTTATTGGAAAGCGGTCGTGCTCTTGGAGCGATTAATAGCTCTCGATAATACATGTTCAGCGCGGTGGCTTTTGTTGCTGTCCAACTGTGGTAGGCAGAGTAGAGCTCAAATGCCTTCTGATATGACGGATTTTTGCTGCTGCTGAAATGCAGGAATGCGGGACAGGGGCATCTAAGTCGAGCGGGAGCTTCATGTGATGGCTAAAACATGCTGGCCCTACTTTGATCCCGAGTATGAAAACCTCAGCACTAAAATCAATCCACCGAGGTTTGTTCCTCTGAACTGGCCTTCTTGTTTCATGGTAACACAATGAACAGCTTTAAATGCCCTGTTGGATCATGACAGCGTTGAAGTATAATCTAAAGGACTTGAATTGGTCGCCATTTACGTATATATGGCCATTAGATTCTTACCTTTTACTGTCCTTTTGCAGGGTCTCTATCGATAACACTAGCTGTAGCGACTGTACACTTATCAAGGTAATGGACCGTGACCCCGCTCTGTAGTTTCTCTTGACAACCTTTGTTGGATCCTCTGGTTGTGTATTTGCTCGACAGAGGGCATTAATTCACGAATAACTTAAGAGCATTTTTTCTGTTTTCTGAACCTCAACCTGTACAATTTAATTTCAAAGCTGAACGTGTCATGATGTGTACTTACAGGTTGATAGCATGAATAAACCTGGAATCCTTCTCGAAGTTGTCCAGATACTCGCTGACCTCGATCTTATTGTCACAAAAGCTTACATCTCATCAGATGGCGGCTGGTTCATGGATGGTATGTTATCCACCTTTTATAAAATTTATATGCGAACTTTTGAATAGTCGAATGACAGAGACTTGACAGAACAATCATCACAATTCTCTGGAGTTTGAGTGAGCGAAATCTCTTGGTATCACTGATGATGTTATGCCGAGCACTCGCTAGATTTCTAGATTGATAATACATGAAAGCTCCTAGGCAAAGAGAAAGGTATGCAAGCGGATATTTCAATATAAGTCCTCAAAATCAAAATGGAATTAAAGAAAATAAAAAAAAAATTATGGGGGGGGGGGGGTCAAACTGACTTTGTTGAATAACAAACTTCAACAATAATATATTCAATAATATTCTATAGAAATAAATAGAATTTTATATAATATAGTATAATATAGTATGAAGAGAATGAATCTTTTTATCGAAGGATCAGAAATGGGGATATTTGCAGGAAGCTTAAAATTACAACATTCTGAGACTTCATTTTGAAATCGAACACAGTTGCGAGATTCTGAGCAGTGAACACAAATAAATGCCTAGCAAACTGTAGAAACAACAGATCATAGACCAATCTGAGTGAGACATAGCCCACAGTTTTTGCCGGACCAACAAACAAAAACTTCTTTTCTCTCTCTCTTTTTGTCATCCAGTCCTACTGTTTTCTTATGGTCTCAATCTTGTTTGAATAAACAGTATTTCATGTCACCGATCAGCAAGGAAACAAAATTACAGATAGCAAAACGATGGAGTACATAGAAAAGGTATGCCCTTTCTTTCTCACTTGTAATTTGCCTTTTCTCTAATGGACCAAACAGAGTATATCCGTTCTGTATTATACAATCAGCCTCACTTAATTTACCATTTATTTTTCGGATTGTCAGTTGTATGTTATATAATCCGATAACATTCCTAAGACATCACAGTATGGTACTTTTTTATCATCAGAATAGAAGGGTTTGTATATTCATTCTCATATATAGACACAGTTTACTGAAACCTTTCATGTCCTAGTCTGCTAGATATCGAGAACCGGGCGAATCTGACTCTAGACTGTGCCTCCTCACTCAACATCGCGTCTGAATCAGAGAAGCATGGCCTTTCTAGGCTTTAGATAATGGACTATGGTTCTCTGCATTCATACCGGAAAGATGCATTCATATTCCTTTTCTCCTTGAGAGTTGAGACAGTTGGAAACAAAGTAGGAATTGTATGGTTTCGCTGAAAAACTCATCCTCTTGAAGAAACGAAAACTATGATAAATTTCCATATGAAGACTGACCCTATTTTGTATAACACAAAAGAAAAAAACCGTCGGTATCATTTCTTCTAGGTTTTAGGTCCAAACGGGCACCGCATTGACAGAATAAAGATGTGGCCGGGCAAACGGGTCGGGATCCACTCCATTGGAGACCACACTGCAATCGAACTCATAGGCAAGGACCGTCCAGGTCTACTATCAGAAATCTCCGCGGTCCTTGCAGGACTCCAAATCAACGTGGTAGCGGCTGAAGTGTGGACTCACAACAGGAGGATTGCCTGTGTCCTGTATGTGAATGATGACATCACCAGTCGTGCCGTGGATGATCCTAAGAAACTCTCGGTCATGGAGGACCAGCTCCAGAACATCCTTCGAGGTTGTGAGACCAATGATGACGATGATGAGAACAAGGTTGCTCGGACTTCTTTCTCCATGGGCTTCACTCACATTGATCGAAGGTTGCACCAGATGCTGTTTGCTGACAAGGACTATGAGAGCTGTGGCCTGACTTCTGATTCCGATCATAGCCCGCCCTCCTCAAAATCAACAGTCACGATCGACCGGTGCGAGGAGAAGGGGTATTCTGCGGTCAGTGTCCGGTGCAAGGATCGACCGAAGCTGTTATTTGACATTGTTTGCACGCTGACGGATTTGCAGTATGTTGTTTTCCATGCTAGCATCTCATCCGATGGTCCCGATGCTCTACAGGTACCTGAATGTAGACCGTCTATTGTTCATTTCAGAATGCATATTTTTCTTGTTCTTCAGAAGTTAATCTCGGTCTGGACTGCACCTGATTCGCAGGAATACTACATTAGGCATATGGATGGTTGCACACTCGATTCTGAAGGAGAGAAGGAACGGGTGATTAAATGCCTTGAAGCTGCGATTCGGAGACGAGTCAGTGAGGTAAGTTACAATGCCATCTTCAGCCTAACTCGTGATCATGCTCTACGTATTTTAATTATGTTACTAATGCAGGGACTAAGCTTAGAGCTATGTGCAAAGGACAGAGTGGGGCTGCTCTCAGAGGTAACTCGGATCCTCCGAGAAAACGGGCTCTCTGTTACAAGGGCTGGGGTGACCACGGTCGGGGAACAGGCCGTGAATGTCTTCTATGTTCGAGACGCTTCGGGGAACCCGGTGGACATGGAGATGATCGAGGCCCTGAGGAAGGAAATCGGGCACACGATGATGCTCAACGTGAAGAAGTCGCAGGGACCGGCCGTCGCGAATAAGGCCCAGGGCCCCGAGGCCAGCGGGTGGGCCAAGACAAGCTTCTTCTTTGGGAATCTCTTCGAGAGATTCTTGGCTTGAATCCCATAAATGGTTGTCGCATCTTGCCCATATAAGATTATCTCTAACCCGAAAACATGCATGCAACCTTAAAAAGTGTAAGCAAGCATAGAAAATATCTATGTGTAATAAGGTCATGCCAGGTGTTAAAAGATGATGTATGGGGCAGGGGCTTTGTCAAATTGTAATTTGCATGTACGCTTTTATGAATTTTAAATCCTTCTGGGCTTCTCTTGTTTTACATACGTCGGATGAATATACCGTTTCTTTGATTGTGTTTTCTCTTTTGCTTCTTCGTGAAGCGTTGCGTATGAAAACAACAATTGGGAGTTGCTTGCTTGCTTGTTTCTCCGGTTTTGTCTGCGGCTTTAAAACTTCAAATCGAGGAAATGCGATGGCGGAAATTTCGATTCTTTCTCGACTTCATATACAAGTGCACGCGAGAGTAAAGGGATTGTGTACGTATAAGATACTAAGGAATTTGTGACGATGATACTTTTCCGGGTGCATACTCAAAACACATGAAAGACAACGAGATTAGCGTTACCGATGCTTCTGTCAAGTAAGCTCCAAGAAACAATAAGGCTTAACTCCGAAGGGTGAGTGTAAATCACGTTGGTCGACCAGAGTATTTTATCTTTTTCTCTCTTTTTAATGACAAATTTAAGTCTTTTTTCTATTGTATATACAATTAATAATTACCTAAACAGGAAATAAAAAAGATTATTATCTATTATCATTTTATGAGATAAAGCAAAAATCTATCACAGGTCCATATGAATATTACATTAACACCTGTCCAATTGTTTCTCACTTTCTCTTCCTCTTTTTTTTTTTTTTTTTTGTTTTAGCTAAAAAAATATAAATTTAATATGTAAAAGGAAATCTGAATAGTAATAGTCATTAATGTAAGGAGGAAAATCGCAATGGTGTGTAGTTTGCTTCAGCTCTCATGGATGGGATTTTAACTCCATTCCCTTTTTTTTTGGATCCCGGATTCTCTGTCCGATCACATTCGTAGCCTTCCCATTCCTATTGACAGATCTGGAGATGATTATCTTTGCCTGGAAATTCTCTTCCAATTCACTCGGAGTCGTGCAGCAGAAGTCTTTGCTGCTCAGCCCCGCTGTCAAGAATAGAGAGCGAATTGAACGTCTTATTCGTTGGAGTCCCTCTGGCCCAGGATGGTGTAAGCTTAACACGAATGGATCGGCGCTTGGTAATCCGGGTAAAGTGGGAATGGTCCATTCTTTTCTCCCTTCGTGCAATATGATATCAACTAGAGAAGTACATATTTTTTTCACGATACATAAACACACGTAAATTTAGCTATTTGGAGATATATAGTTCACTCTGAATCTGAAAACATATATGAGTTTCTATTTTTTCTTTTTAATGGATAAATGAATAATTGCAATTGCTCAAATAATTATTCATTTTCACAGTTATAGTATGTATTTTTTATTTTTTATCTTTACATTTGATGTTACTGCTAATATTTTTTATCCAATCCATCTTCTCAACATCTTTTCACACCTAGAAAATAAAAGAGATGCTCAAATAGTATAAGTGAATTGATGAAACTATAAAATGTATAATGTTTCGAGAAAACGTTTTACATGCTCTTCATATGGTGATATATATTTATGATATATTATCATAAATGAATTTGTATATGTCAAACATCAAGAAAGTATATCTTTTGTGTGTGCGTGCGTGTGTATATATAAGGATAGTTTCGTAAGTATTGAACAGAGCATATATATGTGGTGATATTTAGTGATATATTTTATATGGTAGATCTATGAATTAATATATAATTTAATCTACTTGGCATAGGATATATTATTTACGGCAAAAATTGGCACGTCCTTCCCGCCGCACCACGCCGGTCCACTTACTAGTTTCCTTATTAAATAAAAGCTCTTGGTATTCTCTTCTCTTCTTTCATATTTGTCTTAATGTTTTTCTTTTTGTCATTCTTGTCCTTAATCTTTCGTTTTTTTGCCACTTTAGTTTGGCATAAATTTTTCTATCAAAAAATACATTTTCGAGTAAATCGTTAAAAATGCCCTTGCGGGATAATGTGTGTTTGTTTTTCAAAAATTATTTAACTCAATTCAAATCAACTTATCTTCAATTCAACATCATAATCATTACTTTTTTTTAATCATTCAATTCAATTTTTAATATTAAATTCTCTCAATTATTTATTACTTTTTCACAATTCAACAACACAATCATTACTTAATCATTACTTTTTCTCAATTATTTATTATTTTTCACACTTTTTTTCATAATTCAACAATACAATCATTACAAACCAATTAAAACCAAAACTCAACTTAACTCTAAATCCAAACGCACTCTAATTGTTTCAACTACAACCCGACTCATTTTTTACATCAAATTAAATATGACAGTTGAAAGTTAAATCAGATCAACCGTTCCATCTAGATTTCGTAAAATCTCATACAGAATCGTCTAACGTGACTTTTTATATTGTTTCCTCCTTTAAACTTAGGTCTTGTTTAGTAACGATTTAGACTTTTTATTATTTTTAAAATGTGCCCCATCCTGTTACTGTTCATCATGTTTCGCTTTCACTCTCACCGGGTACTGTTCATCATCTTCCCCTTGGCTACTCCACGATCTTCTCTTAATCAAACTTTGCCGTAATCAACCCGACAATGATATCATGGCATTAAGGTCCGCAAGGCACTCCGTGGGAAGTCCAAGGAATGAATTCATGAAGAAATCGCCGATTGGATCAACCTTGGCGACCTCGACCAGTCGGCATCTGCCTTCCCCGTTCGGCCTTTCCCCTCTTCCTCTCCTGATGCTCCCGATGGACTCTTCAGAAGTTAACACAGTCACGTCATGCGATTTTGTCTGAAATTTTACGAAATTTAGACGGAATGACTAATCTTATATAACTTTCAATTGTCATGATTTAATTTGATGTAAAAAATAGATCGGAGTATAGTCGAGATAACTTTCATCTCTCAAGGGCATTTTTGCCAATTTACTCATACATTTTCCGTCCAAAAGTAATTTCTTATGATAATTACATTTTGTGAAACTTTTAAAAACTAATAACAACTAAATGGCAAGATCGTCAAAGATCGAAGACCAGAACTAGAAGTGTTGGGAACGAAAAGATGTATCGAAGAACATGGACAAGTCATATGCTGAGGTATTGACAGAAATTAAAGAAAATTATCGACAGGTCAAATCACATGTATTGTGTTTGTCTGTTCGTTTTCTTTTAAATAAATTATAATTAATGCATTACAAAGTTGAATCTGATAATTCATCACACACACACACACACACACACACATATTCCTCGTTCAGTACTCTCCTGTAATTCAACAAAGCAACACTAGTTGCAAAAATTTGCGAGGACGCAGACTGCTCAAGCAAGAATTGAATGCTCAGAGCTTGTTCGAAACCGAAACTGATCAATTGAGTACAACTGGTGGAAGACATTGATCACTATGCACATTCGATTGTTGCCTTGGCCTCACTACTTCGCTGTCGTCCGCTTTCTTTTTAATACCTGGTAATAATAGTTACAAAGTTAATGACATCAAAATATATCTCTATCATATCTATTTCTTTTTGGCCATCTATCATATCTATTTCAACAAGATCATTCATGTCATGCACTAAAAGATTATGAATTGAGCATCTTCAACTTTCCCTCAGCCCAACTCATATACATACATACATACATACATGCATGCATGCATGCATGCATACTTACATATCATTCAATCATTCATCCTTCCTGCAGGGAACAACTGAATGTATGGGGACGAGAAAATGTGTTGGATTCATTGCAGTGAGTTTTTTGGATCCGCATAGAAAACAAACTCTAAAAGAAAAAAGAAAAGAAAAGAGTTTTTATTTGTGGAAAGAAGAGATAAGAATTGAAATGCAAATTCTAAGGGATTTGATCTAATGATTAAGGTACGCCTAAATTTGTATCTGATCTCAAGTTCGAATCCTCTTGGAGCCACTGGAGCGCCTTTTGCGTGATTACCCGTTCTGTACGTCGCTGGGGGTTCACAGAGTTCCAGGAATTAGTCGGACGAAGTCTGAACATCCCGAGTTAGGAAAAAAAAAAAAAGAAGAAAAGAAAGAACTGAACTGCAAGTGTTACCATATATATTGATGACGTGATTAGAAAATTTCCAAAACATCACAACATATAGGACGGAACATCTTTTCTTGATTAACCATATAGGACAGAACATATACATATAAGAACAGAGAGGAAAATGAGATGTTGTAGTCAAGAAAACACAGAGAAATTGTACCACTATGTCTCGATTACAATGTAGGATGAATGTCTTTTTTATATGATGATCATCGACCGTAAATAATTATATTATGTTGTTATGGGTTTAGAAGATACATCGACAACGGGAGGAGGGGAATTTTGCTGCGGACCCACCCACTTGTGGGTGCTTGCGTGGATGTCAATACATCATATCCCATTTGTAAAATGGTTCTGACCGAAAGTGAACCAATTACACATCCATTTCAATCATCATATCTAGTAGCATTGGCAATTATGATAACGATATTTTACCCTCTGGTGTATTATTGCAGGCACACATAAGAAAGTTTTTACATAATATTTGTTCAGCAATTATTGACATGCTGGTGTGACTAATTAGAAAAATAAGTTTCATCCAAGAATTCCGCAAAATTTTAGGCCCGTTTAGATTAAAAACAATTGATTTTAACTTTAACTTTAACTCAATACACTATACAATAAAAATACACATTTCTCAATTCAAAAATTTTTACTTTAACTTTAACTCAACACACTACACAACAAAAACACACGTTTCCCAAGTCAAATTTATAATCACATCTCATTTATCCTTTTCCACAATCAAAATCAAAATAACTTTAACTCTGAATCCAAACGGCCTCTAACGGTATTATGGAAGTAAAGATATCTATATACATGTACTCTTGTAACCTTGTTGAATTCAATTACGAATTGAAAATTTTGACTATTTTCTATAATTTGTAAGGGAATGTCCATTTAGACCAAATATCAAAGATATTTCTCCGATTTAACATGGACTCAACTCAACATCTTGGAACCGGACCAAGTTTGGAATGAACAATTAACGAAATGAACCAGCAAAGAGCAGCTGCGAATATACTAATGCACCAACTGGGGGGAATTTTGTTCGTGGAGAAGCGTCAAAACAAGAGAAATATTCCGAGTGACCCCATCTGAGCTAAAAGTCGATCGATCTCTTCATTAAAGATATTGGCAATTTCTACAATACAAAATGGGGGATGATAAGCTACACAATGTGAGGGTGGTGTGATCCTATGGAAAACAACAAAGATAATCAAGACCTCTATCCGACTTTTTCACTTAAAACTTTTGTTCTTTATCAACGACAATAATGGAGTCATTTCAAATCTCCCATCAAGCAAAAAGGACGAATTTTAGGGATCTTGGAAATGTACATGGACAGGAAGAATTGGACAATTCATCACTTCAAAAAAAGATTAAATAAATGAAAAGAAAGAGAAATGCGGGGATTAGATTTGGAACATTACAAACAAAATATAATAAATATACGTATCTATCTATCCTTTTCGTACCAAAGATATGAATAATTTACCCGCACGAAGAGGACATTGATGGTGGCATGACCCACCACTCTTACTCGCCGTCATTATCTCATGCATTTGGTCTATACAATAGAAATTCTGATTTATTACCCAAAAAAAATAAAAAAGAAATTCTGATTTTAATATATTTACATGGCATTAAATTTCCTGGTTAAGAAGTTGAGTTTTGATGATTATTAGCTTGTTTTTGCCAGTATCCAGGTGTTTTTCCCCCCTCTTATGGGAGTTGTTTTATAAGGATACTTTATAGTTCAGTATAAGAAAATAAAAAAAATATGTACAAAGAGATATAAATGATCACACTACCAATAATCGAATCTAAAATATCTTACTTCTTAAGCGATAACGTGTATTGTGACATTATATCTCATTTTTCTAGTAATCAAGTGTTTTTAGACCATTTTCTATTATTATTTTGATATTATATATATGTTATCATCACGTTCTTTTCCTTTTTTTTAACATAATTTATAAATCAAGTCTAATCTGCACTGTTATTGCTCTCATCTATCAAAACGGGTACTGCTTGTAATAGACTACAATTTATTAGTTACTAAGTTTATTCTTGCATACTGCTGGATAGCAGTCAATCGTAATATATATTTTCAAAGTATTTCGCAATATTTAGAAGTATGTAGTATGTGTACGGAGATGCATCTCATATGCAACCTCGCGGCTCAAGTATGGCCGATAATTGGTGGCTGGACATGGATGACATTGGATTAATTGGTACACCTACAATTGTTCATGTGAATGATACATTTAGACCTTACAAAAAATATCCAATTCCAACCTTTATAAGAAAAAGATGCACGCCAGACTAATTGCCTCTTTAACTGGAAAAGCAAATTGGGTGTGCCCCTTCTTTGATTATGTGATTAATTTTGGGATGGGACCATCCTTAGAAAGACTTTAGGTAATATTAATATGGGCTTTTTTTCTCAGTTATTAACTCTTCATAATGCTTTAAAATTCATATTCTAGATGACGTTTAAAAGAATGGATTGTAAACTTTTTTTTTCTCCCCTTAAATCACTACACCATCTAACGTGGGGAGACTCATTGCCACGATGATACGAAGTCATATTAGAATTTTTCAAATTTTGAATATAAATCATTGATTTGCACGACAAACTCTGAAAATTCATCATTTCTATAATTTTACCGAGTAGTGAAGTTTCATTTTACATATAACTAGCCTTTTCCTCATGCAATAATCAAATTTTCGACCTGTTTTACTTTTAATTTTCACTTATATTCGTAGCTTTAGGGTATTCTTTTTAATCTTTGAAATTTTGATTAAAGTATTTTTAGTTTGAAATAATTCAAATTTTAATAGATTAACAATGTTTTATTTAAATAGATTAACTATGCTTTATTTATAAATTTAATAAATTAAAATATTTAATATATAATAAATATTTTAATACCAGATAAAACCTGGACAGAACGATAAAATAAAAGTTGAAATTTTTCGGAAAAGAATAGATTTAGTCCTCTAGGTTAGAGCACTTTTCTATTTTCATTCTTTTTTTTATTATTATTTTTATGTTTTCATTATTTACCTTTGAACACTTTTCTATTTTAATCATTTATAAAAATTGTTAAATGTGGCTGAGTTGGAGCCAAGTTTGAAAGGTGCTCAAATCTTGAGGACCAAATCTATACTTTTCCCAAATTTTTATGGTACGTTTGATAACTAAGTTTTATTTAATTTAAATTAACTTTACTTTTATCTCAATTCACTAACACATTATTGTATTTTTTGTTGTTTGTAATCGATCACTTACGGTTACTTGGTTCATTGAAAAAATCATTCCAAGGCCCCTCACGGGGGTCGTTCAAAGCAGAACATAAAACTGAAAACAAAGACGTGTTTCATTAAACCCAATATATATATTGTTTCTAATCTAAGATAAAATAAAGAAATCCTTTTTTCTTCATTAATCTTCATTGGCAAATTGCATATGATTTTTTTTTAGTGCCCGCAACAAAAGAATTCGTCAAACTTCTTTTTTTTGATATACCTACCCAATCCTGGATAGTTTTTGGAGTCAATATCAGGTTAGGACATGAAACCGGCTACAGACTCTAACTTAATCCAATATTTTCTATTTTTTTCTTTAATTTCATAATAAATTCACTCACATATATTTTTTTGTCTTTATTACAATTAATTTTTTAATATTAAATTCTATCAACTATTCATTATTTTTTTCCTCAATTCAACAACACCATAATGGCTTTTCTATTTTTCTCAATCTCTCACATACTTTTTCGAATTACTTTTGTCTTTATTCCATCAAATCAAACTAAAAGCAAACTCTACTCTATTACCAAACGCATAGTTAAGTATTAATATAAAAGTATTGAAGTTAATTTAGCATGTAATTCCAAATTTGATCCGGTGACAATGCACCTAGAATGTGTGCCACCCTTTTTTAGGGTGGCACACATTCTAGGTACATTTACGTGGAGTAACTCCCGATATAGCAGTAAAAGCAAGACGTGTAGGCGGATCGACTCATCAAGTTCCCATTGAAATAGGATCCACACAAGGAAAAGCACTTGCCATTCGTTGGTTATTAGGGGCATCCCGAAAACGTCCGGGTCGAAATATGGCTTTCAAATTAAGTTCCGAATTAGTGGATACTGCCAAAGGGAGTGGCGATACCATACGCAAAAAGGAAGAGACTCAATGCACCTAGAATGTGTGCATTTCTGAGAAGAAATTTTTATAATTAACACTTCATTTGATGTAACAGTCTGGAGGGCCCCTACTAGAGGGGGATAAGATTGGATTTTAAACCCAGAAAACAACGGAAATTTAAAAAGAAAAAAGAAATGAATAAGTTAAAAAAAAAGAGAGTAATTAATCACTTTTATCTTTTTAGGAATTCAGTGGGTGGAAACAAACAAATAAATTTCCCAAAAAAGGGAGATAAGAAAGACATCCAACGTTGGAAGGAAAGGGACCCGCATAAATGCAATTTGATTTGTGGCTTTTAGTAATTGTGGTGCGGCTTCGGTTCTTAGCAAAACGGAATGGAACATTCTAGCTGGACTCCATCACCACACATCCCACCCCTCCCCCTCTCGCCCTCTCTCGTGCTTTCTTCTTCTCTCTCTCTCTCTCTCTCTCTCGAAAGCTTTTACTTTTCCATTGAAACTTCTGTAGGTTGGCCGATGTATCCCTTAATTCTCGACCCTTAAATTGGGAAGGAAAAAACTCAATCAAGACGTGTAAAAAGATGCTTATCGACCACTTTAAAATGATCATCGATGGCTAACACGAGAAAAACGTCCGAGTTTTCACTTATGACCATGATCGATTCCTAAAATGTTATTGCACATAATCGTTTCGAAGATTACTCGTATAATCCGAATGTGGAAACTCATGAAAGATTTACAGTGTAATCACTTTAAAAATAATTGCACTATACATGCAGGTAAATTAGTCATAACTATAGCCAAAATAGCTTAATTCCAAAGGAGTTTGGTGTGAGATAATCCATGAGGATTATTGAGAATCTAATTTTAAATTCTATGGGCCATCAAATTATCATGTTTGGGTGAAGCAAATCATTGATAATATGAATGTCCAAGGCAATCCACATTTCCCTTCACTAGTAATATACTTTCCCAAACAGAGTGCGTCCAAAAAGTCTAAGATTACCAACAAAATTATCATCAATATAATATTACTAGTCCATATCAAACAAGGCAATGTAATATTACCAATAATTTGAAAGTAAGAATTTATATATCAGGGAAAATTTAAATTACCAGTCATCATTTATCTTAAAAAATTTGTCAGCAGTCTTAAATGATAATGCAACAAACCTGCATTTTGAAGAATTTTTATTTACATTATTGGTAAATTGCAACGTCTTTCAAGTGAGCACATGTTTTGAGAAAAATAAGTTATAATATATTACTTAATTTCTTAGTAAATTATTTACGTTTAAAGTAAATTAGTGTAATCCGAAGAATTTATTTTACATTGATAAAAAAGCATAAATTTTGAAAAAAAAAATACCGAAACTTTTAATAAAGTATTTAACTGAGCGTATGTATTTATTTATTCTACTATTTTTAGTGATTACACGATAAAATCTCCCGAAAATTTCAAGAGCGGGCGCAACGCAACTCAATCCGGGTCCACAGTATTTCCTTGTGATGATCCACTCTACCGTATTTCCTGGGGCCCATGCCTTCCCGGGTCACGTCAAGACACGTGGCATCATACGCGTCGACAATTCCGATCCCGTACGTATCTACTCCTTTTATGATTTTTCCCTGTTTTTTAAACAACAAAAGAAATTGTTTTTCTTCTTGGGGGACTTTAACCTTGCCTTGCCTCCCTCCTCTTGTCTTAATATAGGCCATTGAAGCCCGCGGCTTCCTTTCTCCTCCACAAGCCAAAGACCCTCTCCAAGCTCAGTACCCAAAGCAAGGTATGATCAACGCCCCCCCTCTCCTCTTTCCCCGTCTTTCTTTGCCTGCTGATAGTGCTTCTCGGTCATGTCCGGAAGTAATCTTACAGAGTGATTTCGTCTGTGCGGAATTTCCTTGTTGATGATTCTGTCAAGAAACATGCTTGATGGGTTTGTTGATTCGACCCCTTGAATTTTCTTTCATGGGGTGTCAAGTTGAATTCGTTGAATTGCTTCAGTAAACTGGTTTCTTGATTTTGGGTCGCTTTGGAGTTTGTGGGTGATCACCCATTTCTAGTCTCTGTTGCTCTGAAAGAAAATTTTGCTTGGTGAACGAAAAGATGATTGTCCAAGTTTGCATTTTTGATGCTTTCGTGTGGAGATCATACTCTTGGTAGCTCGTCCGTATGCTGAAAACTGGACATACTGTAGTTTGTGAAGCCATCAATGTTGGGTGGGTTCTGGTTCTGAATAGCTTCCAGTTTCTCACAGGATAACGGGTCATTGGTGCTTGTCTGTAGGCTCTAGGCCTGGTTTGTTTCACTCAAACCCTGAAAACTTGTTGAGGTTTCCTCGAGCTCTAATGTTGATGCTCACCTCTTGTGTTTGTCTCATCAATGGAAACAGGGAGTTTGTTGTTCGACGAATTGGTGGAGGTGCCTCGTCTAGGGTGAAGTGATGAGCAAGGATAAATTGAAGGGTGAGGACTTAAACCTGTGCTTTGAGAAGCTGATGATGGTTGTTGATGGTTGCGGTGGGATCAGTGGGGAGAAAGTGAAGATGGAAGGTGTCGTCATCATTGATTGGAAAGACATTCCGATGGAGCTTTTGCTGAGAATCATGTCGCTCGTCGATGATCGGACCATAATCATGGCTTCGGGGGTGTGCAGTGGATGGAGGGATGCGATTGGCTTGGGCCTCACCCGTCTCTCTCTCGCATGGTACATATACGGTCCATTTTATGCTTATTATGATCAATGGTCCTTTTGTATCTTGTCTGTTCTGCTACTGGGAATTTCATATATAGCATCGTGATATTGTTTTGATGGAATCTCGAGATTTTTTAGTTGCTGATTTTCTTCTTTTCTAAATGAAAGATCTAACTTGGAATTTCTATTGCTGTTCAAAGTTTCATGACTGAAAATTTTGTCTGTGGCCAGTTTCTGTGATCCTGTTCAAAATGTTCATCCACCTTATACTTTTTGCTGAATTCCAATTACTCCCCCTTTTAGGATGAAGAAGAACATGAACAACCTGGTACTTTCTCTTGCTCCCAAGTTCACGAAACTGCAGTCTCTCAATCTGCGCCAAGATAAGCCCCAGCTCGAAGATAATGCTGTTGAGGCCATTGCAAACAACTGCCGTGATCTGCAAGACCTCGACCTCAGCAAGAGCTTCAAGCTTACTGACCGCTCCCTGTATGCCCTGGCTCATGGTTGCCCTAATCTTCTCAAGCTCAACATAAGTGGGTGCTCAGCTTTCAGCGATGATGCCCTCGAGTACCTTACTAACTTCTGCAGGAAGTTGAAGATTCTGAATCTGTGCGGGTGTGTGAAAGCTGCATCAGACAAAGCACTGCTGGTACATCTATTTCCTGGAATCTTGCCTTACAAGACTTTTTGTATTGTATATATATAAATATATATTCTTGACAGAATATGTTATTCTTTCAAAAGGCTATAGGGAGGAACTGCAGTCAGTTGCAGTCATTGAATCTGGGATGGTGCGAAGATGTGGGTGATGCCGGTGTTATGAGTTTGGCATTTGGGTGCCCGAACCTCAGGGTTCTTGACTTATGTGGCTGCGTCTGTATAACAGGTATTCGTAACATGTTTATCAATTAATACATTGTTCATAAATTAATGTTTGGGAACTTATGAGTTCTCGTTCCCCTTGCCTCCTACTTGAGAGTCTATGTTCAATGGAAGAAAAATACTCTGGCACAAATATTTATGTCTACCCGGGAGCAAAGAGTTGTTGCTAGTGATGAACTCATATGGCCTAACTAATGGTTGGTGATTTTATTTTTATTTACAGATGACAGTGTGATTGCCTTGGCAAATGGGTGCCCCCACCTGACATCCCTGGGGCTCTACTACTGCCAGAACATTACTGATAGAGCCATGTATTCCCTGGCCCACAGTCGGGTCAGGCACCGCCCTCCTACTGCTCCCTCAATGTGGGAATCATCATCAGCATCATCCTTGTCATCCAATAGAAAGGGCGAGGACAACAATGAAGGGTTGAAGAGCCTCAACATAAGCCAGTGCACAGCCTTGACGCCCCCAGCAGTGCAGGCAGTGTGTGACTCGTTCCCAGCCCTCCACACATGTCCAGGGCGGCACTCCCTCATCATTAGCGGGTGCCTTAACCTCACGTCTGTCCACTGTGCCTGTGCTTTTCAGGCACATCGAGTTTCGAGCACTGTGCCGCACCTGGCTCATTGAGATCATGACGACATGGTAGGATCCTTCAGAGTGTAATTTGGAGGGGAATGTAAATATTGCTTTGTTTGTTTGTTGTAGAAGTTCCGAAGCAGATACTGAGGAAGGCAGATCTGCCCGTTCCGGGTCGTCGGAAGGATGCACAAATTGCTTTTTCTGTTCACCTCGAACTGTTCTAGGTTATGGGATGTGTTCTGTTATTATCCCAGACAACAATGTTTTATGTGCCAATATGAGAAAATATGAGGACGGTCTTCTGTTTTTTGCTGAATAAATGAGGACGATCTTCTCTTTTCCTCTAATCCCCTACTGATCATTTCAAATCAAGGACCAGAACTAAGATGTCACTACCTGGACTCAAACCCAGGTGGAGCTCATTGCGAGGTTTAGACCGCTATGATATTAGATGAAACATAAAAACAACTAATATAGCCAATAGTCCTTTGTATAGATACCGGAATACTTGACAATTCTGTTCGAATATCGACGACGATGTTCATGGAACAGGAAGACACCGACAGATTCGGATAAGCGCCTTTGTTTACTTTCTCTCGCAGATGGAGAATGACTATCCCTCATTATAAGCTACAATTCGGTTAATAAACAATCAAACCAATTCTTTGACTTGGCTCGCAGTTCCTCACAGTCAGCAGTTTTCGGGTGACAAAAAACGCTCATACCAAAAGGGGAAAGACCAGCGAGGTGGTCAAAATTTGTGGAGACAAATGTTAGCTCAGCTTAGGGCAACACCCAGCGTTCACTTCTTTGACTTTCCCTTGCCCTTTCTTCCATTCCTCGTGGATTGCTGCTTACGCTTCGCCTTGCTCTTGACATAGGACATCCTGTCAGCTTTCTTCTGCCTCTCCTTCCTAACTTGTTCGAGATCCTTGATCTCTGGACGAACATGAGCATTGGGAAGCTTCTTTTTGCCCCACCTCGAGCCATGATTTGCTGCACATTTACGCATTCACAATTAGATCACCAAACAGAACAGATGCATAGGAATATCGACTCTCGAGTTGGAAGATGGGGGAAATCGATATTAATATAGACTGTTCATTAACATCCAGGCAAATCGAATCGATTATCATATTGCTTAAAAATAATAAGGCTCACCTGTGACGCTAGTGTATTCTCCACCAGTCTCTTCATTGCTCGTCTCTTTATGGGAAATCTTGCTGTGTGATCTTTGTTTCCACTTGTTGTATATTCCAGTCTTCTTTGCTTTTACCTTCGACCCACTCTCAGTCTTTATCTGCACAAGAATTAGGGAAACATGGTAAATCAAGCAATAACTTCAAAAGGACAAATTAAGAGGGGGCAAATCAAGAGTTCATCCTGATTCATAAATTGACACCTGAATTGAAGAAACCGTAACAAGGAGAAAACAATAACATTAAATATCAGAATTGTCGATCGGTACCTTTCCACTGGCTGTAACCCGGTCACCATTATTCAATTTAACATACTTTTTGCTCCTCTGCCACAGAAGAGAGATCGCAATAAGTTTCAAACTGAAAGTCCACAGAGATAAATATCAATAAATCAGCTTTCAACTGCACCTTATCCCAATGATACTGTGATTTCTGCTTCTGCATGCCTTCACTATTGTCTGCGACCAGATCAAGCACAGCATTTTCCAACCTGAAAAAATTAGGATAGCTTAGGGAACCACCTAGAACTAGCTGGATAAGATCTGACTGCAACATTGCTGCAACAAAATTCATGCCGCATGCTTCACACCTGAATTCTGAAGAGATTTATGTCTCATAGATTTTTACCTATTTGATCCAAAGCCTTCGTTTGCTCTAACCAATAAACCGGACTCTGTGTGCTGAAAGAAAACCGGAGTCGAAGTTTGAGTTAAACATATTCACAATATATATCACAAAAGAAAAAAGAAATTTCAGCATGGACAAACTGAAAAAAAGTGATATTTAGTTTGATACTTACATGATTTGTTGGTATTGAGCTTATGTAGTACTCTTCATCCTTGAAACTCTTAGCCTTTCTTTTTAAACAACAAGCTTCTGTCATCCGTGAAAAAAAATCAACCACAATTAAGAACAATTAGACAAAGACAATAATCCAAATAGAGTAAACCACAATTAGTACAAGACAACAGTTTCATGTTTCCAATTCAATTTCAGCAATAACTGGTATATAGTACAACATATAGACTACATGTATTGACCAAAGACTGTGCCTATCTCCTATATTCTAACATTCTTTCCGCGAATAAACAGCAGACAACAAGAAAATTGATAGCTAGGACAAAGTATGACCTTTTGTTTCTCTTTCCTTGGAAGAAGGTACATCAGATTTGATCTCCTCCTGCAAGAAGAGGAAGGAAAGTTAATAATCGCGCCGAAAGCAGTGAAAACATGATCTGTAAAGCCCTTACTGCATATATTACATACCGACTGCTTTAACTTATTGAATTAAAAATAAGAACATAACCAACACATCTACCTCTTCTAAAGGTTTGGTACTCCGTTTCTGATGTACCAAATTAATGATCTCCTCATGGACAGCTCTTTTCTTCTTCATCACATCAACCCACTGACCAAGACCCTGAAAATACATGAAATAAATGTCAAGAGTTGATACACTAGCTGGAGTATGTTAAAGGAAATAAGTTAGAGCTAATGACACCCCCAACGAAAGAGAAGAGGCACGGAGAGAGAAAAGGTAACAAAGAAAAAAGGAAAGACATGGATGTGTAAAGCAACCTGCACATTCTTTGATTTGGCAGCTTCACCTTCAGCTTCCAGAATGGTCTGCTTGGGTCTAGCACAAATCAGCCATTAAAACAAGCAATAACTTAGGTAATTTGCATCTCATGAAAGAAGGGGAAAAAGAAAAGGCATGAACGCTAGAACTGTTGACTCTAACTAAAGAGTAATACTCTGGAAATGAGCAAATCTGCTTACCTGAATGCTTTCAAGCGTTCAGAGAAGGCCAGGGCCATCAGTTCACCGCCTTCCAGCACATTCTTAAATGTTGGATGCAAGCCTTCACGAGGTAAATCCTTGGACCTCTTTATTGATTCCTTTGAGGGTAAGGGTTTTGTCTTCGAATACAAGCGAAAAGCATTTGTACAGGTTCTCTGCAGTGAAGTCAGCTCTGCAGACGAGGAGATGATTTCACGAACTCTATCAGAGACAAGATCAATTGCTGTTTGTGGAAAACGGCCATAAACAGTTTCACCATTTGCGATTGCCTGGTCAATCTTGGACATCACCCCATCTTTATCGTTGAGCACCTCTTCCTCAGTTGGAGCAGCTCTAATCGGCTTTGATAAAAATAGATGGAGGTCCAACAGATAAGGCATATCCTCAGATGTCACAAAAGAATACGCTCTACCAGTCCGACCAGCTCTTGCAGCCCTTCCAACTCGATGGACAAAAATCTTGGGCTTAGGTGGGAAATCCCAGTTGATAACATTATCGAGCAAAGGAATATCAATGCCCCTGGCCGCAACATCTGTGACAATCAACAACATGGTCTTCCTTGACCTAAACCTTGATATATGAATCTTTCGAGCATCTTGGTCCATATCTCCATAACACACAGAAGGCTCAATACTCTCCTCTCTAAACAATGTATTTAGGAACTCCACGTGATGTTTAGTGGACACAAATATCAGTGTCTGCTCATCAGAACCAATCTGCTCACGTACTAAATACAACACTGCTGCAAATTTTTCTTCCTGTCTCAAGGTGAAAAATGTAAGCTTCAAGTCGGGGCTAATCTTGGTGTCAACATCAAGTCGCACGAGCTGAGGATCACGGAGACCAGCCTTGGCAAACTCAGCAAGAGCACTGGGTAATGTCGCGCTAAAAAGCAAGGTCTGTCGATTCTCACTAAGCTGGGTGAGTATTTTATGCAGTTGCTCGGCAAAACCCATGCCAAAAAGACTATCTGCTTCATCAAAGACCACATATTCCACTGTGCGCAGAGACATATCATCGACTTCAGTTAAATGGTGCATCAGCCTACCGGGAGTGGCAATTATAATGTCAGGGTTCTGAGATAATTCTTCGAACTGACTTTCCATTCTATCACCCCCGACGAGCAAACTTGTTCGAAGATCTGAGACATGAAGAATACTCCATATGGTCAATCCGTGATCGCTTTGCTTTGGGTTAACATGGGCTCGGAATAAGTAATCATGCTAAAAGATTAAAGCTTTACATGAGAATACACTCCAAATGCTCTCGCTTCATGAAAGTTCACCATAATTAAAGGGCTCTGAGCGCAATTCATCGAGAACTAACCTGTGAACCGGCCAAGCTCCTTCGTGAACTTCAGAGTCTGCAGAGCCAAATCTCTGGTGGGTGAGAGAATCAGAGCTCTGACCGCACCCTGAGGCAGGTGCTGCTTCAGCTTCTCCAGCATGGGCACAAGAAACGCTGCTGTCTTGCCGGAGCCGGTCCTTGCCATGGCGACGACGTCGACGCCGGAGAGGATGAGGGGCATCGTCTTCCTCTGAATCGGCGTGGGGACCCTGTAGCCTTTTCGCTTGACGCCGTTGTAGACATTGGGGCTGAGCCCGAGGGACTCGAACCCGCCAGACTTAGCCTTCTTCTTCTGCTTCTCCCTGCGTTTCAGCTCGGCCTTTGAGCTCACGAGCATAGGCACCGATCTCGCCATTGCAGAGGGCTTCTCCCAAGGTCGGTGCCGCCGAAGAAGAAAGAGGAGACACTGTCGCGCTCCGCTCATACTATAAACCCTCGCACTGGGTTATATCTTTCGAAAATTACATTTTAACCCCTCCACATGTATCTTTTGTAATGACCCCCACAATCATTAGTATTGAGATTTGGCCCCAAGTCTCTATCCCAAACTTTTTTGTTGTTTTTTTTTTTTTGGGTGAAAAAAATAGAGGTTATGATTGGGGGGCACACACAAAGCTACCCTCACAAACAAGGCGCTGCATACAAAACTCTTGCCTTAGGAAAACTGTAATCGCACGGGAGGAGACTTGAACTCCGGAATGTTCAAGGCAACTATCCCAAATCTTATCACCAAATTGCCAGGCCTCGGTGGTCTCAAACTCTTTACAAAATACCTGTATCTTAAGTCTTAAGACTCGAGTAGGAAGCAGGATAGGAATGCGAGTTGTCTCACCGAATTCGGTGAATATGCATGCAAGCACCTTGACAATTTGATTTTTCGACTTGAATCGACTTCCCTGTAAACCTTTGTTAGTTCAACAGACCTCATGATTAGAATTTACGATTCGATTCGACTGCAATTCAATCGATTTCATTTTTCTATCAATATTTTCTCGATTATATTGTAATTTTCACAGAAACAACACATCGCATATCAATATAATCAGTAGTCTTGAACATAGGGAAGCATCGAACATGAACATAATGCGCTAAATTAAATGCTTCACGGTTACATACAAGAGAATTTCCATCACAGAGGTTTTGCGAGCTTGGAACAAACATTTAAGAAAAACAACTCCTTCAATTCACCAAGAACAACAGTAGCCACTGGCGGCAGCAGATTCAGGCTGCTTCTCTTTGAAGATATTCTTCTTCACACCCGAAGAGCCCTCCGCCAGAAGGCTCGGAGTTTCTAAGATCTGCAAGACGGCAAGACATTGATAACTCTTCAGCACCTCATGAAAAAGGTCCTCACTTCTAGAACACAGGGATTCAATCACAAGAACGCATAATTATTACCGCAATGGCGTTTGCATCATTAACATCAAAATTGGGAGTGGTCTCTAAATCCTACCAATCGACTGTAATGAGTGTATATGATGGATGATACTAGGGAACTACCAACCTTTAAAACAAGCTCCTCGTAACATTGCTCCACATTCACACGAGTTTTGGCGCTGCATTCCAGGAAAAGGCACCCATATTCTCGGGCGAAGTCCATTCCTTCCTTTTTAGAGACAACCCTTTCACTTTCCTGCAAAAGTAGTAACCTGTATATTACCACGCTGATGGCCATTCCACTTACAGACCCGTACAAGAGTTTATTCATGTATCCGCAAGAACAAGGTTCTCTGACCAACAAATTACTCATCAAGTAATTGCACCAAGCATTCATATATTTACAAGGACAAGGTTCATTGACCAACAAATTACTCATCGAGTATTTGCACCAAGCATCGGAACTCTCTTTTACATAGGACTATTCAACAGAAGTGAAAAGACCAAAAAGGAGTCGCGTGCTCTATAAGGGAGTATGCCACAACTAGATACCTTGTCAACTTTGTTGCCGACAAGCATCTTGATGCAATCCTGATTAGTTGAGTACAAATCGATCTCCTTGGCCCATATATCAGCAAGATTTGTGAATGTTTCTCTCCTTGTGACATCATACACTGTCAATCGTTAAATTGCACTCAGTAAAACAAATTCCCAGTCCAGCAGCACCTCCAGAGACCAAGCATTGAGCGACCACATTTGTATATCTTCAGCAGTAAATAATGCCACATACCCATAATTATTCCTTGAGCTCCCCTATAGTAGGAACTTGTCAGGGTTCGAAATCTCTCTTGTCCAGCTGCATTGAAACAAAAGAACACATACATTAGAAAATATACGTCCTTCTATATTGCGCAAAAGCTCTCTTAAGGAATCATGCAACCTTCATAGGTTGCCACATACCACAATCATAACTCCACAAATTGGTGAATTCCTTCTGAGTTATACATCCAACACAACACAATCAAGTGTTCAAGGTGCAACAGTTTGCTTTGTCATAATAAGCACTCAATGTCAACAAATTTGGATTATCCTCGTACACGGAATGAATCTTCACCTCATCTAATAACCCACCAAGAAGACAAGAATAAACCAAGTGATGCAGAATAAATATTCCCTTCCCTCTCTCATTTCTATTTTTGTATAGTCTAATGACTTCGATCTTGAACTGTTCCTTAATAGTAAAGTGCAATAGTTTAGCCAGAATGTGAATTGAAGCATTACCTGTATCCCAAATCGCAAGCTTCAATTTCTTTCCCCCAACTGTAACATACTTTATCTTAAAATCCACACCTATAAAAATATAAGGAAAGTCAAAGAACAAAATTCAGCAGCCTTCAACCTGAACATAAAGAAACTCAAGCACATGATGATCTGTAACTACATAATCTATGACGACCAGAAACTGAAACTTACAAAACTAAACTGCTTCCAAGGAATTGAGAAGAAGCATGTAAGCTACCTAGGGGAAAAGCTATCTCTAAAATCGACTCAAGATAATACAGAAGACCATGACCAAAGGCAATCTAGTCTTGATGCAATCATAGACTCCACCATCACCTCCAATTGGAATACATACCAATCTTCGCAAACTTTTTGTTAAAAAAATTATGAAATGCCAAGTCTTGGATTCGATTTTTCATCTGGGTATCGCTAAAAAAGATCCTTTAGTGAATAGGAGTTCAAGAGTAGTCAATAAGAGCACAGGAGGTCAGATACAATACATTGTCGATAACTTAATAATAGCAAACGAATGACCCCGGCAGACAAATAACCTCAACTGACTGAAATATCAAATACTAGACTATTGAACTAGATAATACATATTCAAATATATAGAACAAGAGTCAGTGCACTGCTCCATGATTGCTAACTACTTCCTCCCCAACAATATCTAGTAAACAAAATAAGAGCTTTCAACATCCAAGATAATCGGTACGCGAACACATCATGAGGAGTTAAATTCATGACAAGCTAAAGAAAGGATTACCAATAGTAGGAGAGAGGTCCTCAAAGGTGTTGGAAGTGAAACTCAACAAGAGAGTGCTCTTCCCAACTCCAGAGTCCCCGATCAGTAGCAACTTGAACAGGTAATCGAACTCCGGCTGGCTCGACGAAGCATCCATAGCCGGAACCCTAAAACCCTAGCAACCGGACATAAGGAACCGCCACGAGTCAATAAACTTTAGCAAGAAACACATTGGGAATCGTTTCCGGGGAGCCGAGAGGGGAAATGGAAGTACCTGTGAGCTGAAAGACAGATTGATGATTCCGGCGCTCCGACGGCGAGCTGTCTGATCCGAAGAGAAGCAAGAATCTGAGGAAAAGCAGTGATCGGAAGATATATGGGTTGAGGCAAAGAGGAAGAAGAGTGAGAGGGAAGAAGTTGCAGAGGTGCGAAGAAAAGAAAGTTCTGAAGTCTCCTCTTTTTCTTTTTCTAAGCATTTTTATAGAAATATAATAATATAATTTGTTTAACGAAAGAGAAAACATTTAATTTTGGTCCTCAAAATATCAGTTTGTCAACAATTTGGTCATTGAAAGAATAGTTGGCCAACAATTTGGCCCTCGAAAGATTAATTTGACCAACAATTTTGCCCCTCAATAAATTTTGTCAATAATTTGGTCATCGAAAGATTAGTTGGCCAACGATTTGATTATTGAGAAATCAATTGGCCAATAATTCGGTCCTGAAATATTGTTCCGCCAAACAATTTAATCATGAAGTTAACTGACTATCAACACCGTAACGATAATTTGACGGACAAGCTAATATGACACATCCTTAACTATCGACAATTGAAAATTAATTTTTTAATCCCAAAACCTGATATGACGTCGTTTTGATTGTCCCACCCCTTATCTTCTACAACGAAAACAAGAATCTTAACTAACCCAGAATCAACAAAGGTGGTCCAACTTGCACGAAACACGTGATGGAGTTGTTGATTTCGTCACTCATTCACTTTGTCTTCACATTTTACATAGAGATTTTTGAAATTAGGGTTGAAATAGGGGAGGGAAATGGCGGGATTTACAAAGTTAAGGGAGTGAAAATGTGAACAATATCTTTTTGGTATTGTGGGGGGATTGAACGACATCATTCAGTTTCAGTGGGGTTGTGAGATTTCTTTTGAGAGATGGATGGATGATCAAAATGATGTCATATCTCGGGTTTAGAGATTAAAAAATTAAATTTTCAATTGTCATTAGTTGAGAATGTGTCATATCTGCTTCTAGGTCAGATTATCATCACGACGTCTGTAGTCAGATAATGTTAGGACTAAATGTCTGGAGGAATGGTCTTTCGAGGATCGAATTGTAAGCCAACTGATCGTTCGATGACCAAATTATTGACAAAATTCATTGAAGGACCAAATTGTTGGCAAAATTAATCTCCGAGGACCAAATTGTTGACCAACTAATCTTTTGAAAACCAAACCGTTGACAAAATTCATTGAAGGACTAAATTATTTACAAATTGATCTTTTAAGTACCAAATTGAATGTTTTCTCTAAAATAATCAAATTAATTGATGTATAATAAATAAAGCCATAGAATCAAATCTCTATTTTTATTTTTATTTATCATTTGGTCTTCATACCCAATATCCTCTCTCCTTCGCAAAGCACTCATTCTCTCTCGTAGCGTCCTACTTCACTTCAACGCCGCGAAGTTCCTCTCCAAAAAGATAAAATACGACAAAAAATTATAATTCAACCCAAAAAGATAAAGAAAACCAGAGAAGCTCCACGTTGTTGATGACCACCAGATAATCGTAGTGAGGTTGCCGTCGAGCACAGACACCACCGGTGACCTTGCGGTGTAGGTAGTGGCGACGGTGGTTGGCGATTGTGAGAAAAGAGAGAGAGAGAGAGCCGGCGAAGAGATAAATTATATATATAGTCCATCACAGTTGAGACGGTAAAAGTGCTGCAAAAATAGATTAGGGGGCAAAAGGTGTCTTTCCCTAAAATGGTTTCGTGGCAACGAGTTTATTAATTACCAATTTAAATCTTGCAATACATGGCAACACCGGTGCTGGCGCGATTGGCACAATTTCTTCGATCAAGTTTAATTTCAAGTGTAAATATATTGATTTACGAGATAAATCATATAGTGTACAGTGTACTCACCTAATTTAGTAACAAATCTAAAAAGTGTAATAAGTTCTATACATGGTTCAGTAGGGAAGCCAATATATCTTCATAATTCATCTCGATCTTAATTCATAACAACTCTTTTAATATTTTTATCTGATTAATCACATTACTATCTCTCTTACTATCAGCCTGTTACCTACAATTCAGAATCATTTTAGGATGTCGGTAAGAAATCACGTGCAAACATATTTTTTTTTCGTTATAAGATTATGGCGTAGTACGATAATAGAAATAACAAACCCAAATAAAGGGGTATGAAAGTCTCACTGACGAGGATTGACCCGAGATCTCATGGTTTCCGGCGGCGACTTATGCTACTGCACCAAATATCATTCCTCACAAAAAAAAAACATAAATTTTTTGGTATACATTATTACGAACATTTTTAAAATAGGAAAAAATGCATGAACAAAAACATCATATAACATCGCTCTCAAAAATAAAAAATAATATTCTATAAAATCTATAGCTTTTATATATCGTCATTGAAATTTAAATAATATAAAGTATATCACCTGGCATATTTCAGTTTCATTTATTTTGAACATAAGTTTTATAATATATAGTATATCATCCTCCTTTTTCTCTCTTTCATCTCACCGTTTTTGTTTTTGTTTTTTTTTTCCTTTTTAATTAATCAATATAAACGATCTACATAAATATGATTAAAAAACTATAAAATAATTATAATTTTTTGAGATTTTTAAAGAGCGAGAAGAAAGTTATAGCTGATTGTGCTGTAGTACGAGTATACATGTCTTGTATATACTTAATTATATCATGACGGACAGTTGAAACTTAGAGAAGAAAATATAGAGCAAATAAAACATCTATATAAATATGTTCAGACAGGATTTGTACGGGACATAGAAATGAACTCGGGAATCTTTACAGGTTCGATGGTGCATATAAGATTTTCTGAGAGAGTTGTTTATCTCAACATAAAGTTTAGCAATATTGAAGAACTATTCCTCATCTCTCCTTCGAACTTTTGGAATGATTTTGGAATAATGATTCTCGACATATAGAGGGTGCTCTATTTGTAAAATATTAAAGTGCACTATTGAATTTGAAGGGATACTATTATCGAAAAGATGTGTCTCAATAAATGTTTTTTTTTATAAGAGACTTGCCCTTATGAGTAATTACACTTTCACTCATACTATGTATTTAGCAAACTTGTTACACTACCTGAAAATGTTTTATGGAGATTTGACCGTAAAACACTTTTCCGAAATTATAACTAACTGTTGCAATGACCAAAAATGAATTTCATTGAATTTCGAATTTCCTCCTAACAAATATCGGAAAGTCAAGAAAGTTTTAAACCAAACAGACAGAGCATCAGATTAATTTTAATTCTGCACAGAAAAGCACAAAAATTGATTACGAATTTTTATTTTCTTTTAGGGATAAACGGTCTATATATGTTATGAGGGTAGAGTAGTAGGAATTAGTATTTACCTAAATATATCGAACGGATAAAAATGGAATCCTTGAAAATTTAATAAATAATTTTTTAGCTCCATCACTTGATTAAAAAAATATAAGAAAAAAGGCGTTGATTAATAAGTTTTAATTGATTTGAGTTAAAAAAAATAAGTAGAATGGCGCTTGTTATATCAAAATGTAATGTACAATGTATGGGAAATAATAGGCTACCATTGGATTTACACGTGCGATGACATTTCTAAATTGACGTAGATTCTAGGAAGGACAAAGCAAACAGGACTATAAGGGACATCTGTTGTGCAAATTTCAAACTACGTTATTATTTTTTTTTTCCGACCAAACGCTCAAACCATTACATAAAATCGATTGTTGTTGCCAATAAATTGAGTTTTCTATAAAGTAGTGATTTGTTACAATCTGTTGTTGTAACCAATGTTATCAGAACCGCACTAGACATCGAACCGGCCGAGCTATGAGTTCATGGGTTTATGGGTCCAATTGGGAGTTCGATGGGCCGGACCGTATGCTTAATTATAAAATAAATAAATATTTATTATTTTAAGAAAATAATATAAAATACAAAAAATAGTAATAAATATTAGATAATATGTGTCAAAAAATACAAAAAAAAATTATTTGCATCAATTGCATATGAAAATCGAAGAACCATAATTGTTACCTTCTCTCCATCTTTACTCTTTTTTACATGTAAATTCACAATTACAAGCAATGTGCTGAATGATTTTCCTCAATGATTATATGTGCAGCGACATTTAGTGAAACACAAAATCACATCTTGATGGGTTGCAGAGTTCTCCCTTCAAATATGAAAATGTGAAGTCCAAACCAAGGCATCCCTCTGCATCTGCTCGCATTTGTTATCACCGATCGACCATTATCAGAGGACAAAATAAATCTACAAAATGGAGTTTGCGATAGAGATATCATTGGATAAACTTAAGACTGATCCAATTGTGATCCCACTGAAGCAGTTGCTGAAGCAGTGCCAAGAGCAAACATGACTGCAGTTCAAAAGAACGAGTCAAATATATGAGCAAAGATCACCCAAATAATTGACAGTAAAGAAGCGAAAATTGTCTGCAGAGATCTTGAGAAAAGATTTTGCAACTCAAAATTGCGTGATTCTTGTTTGACGCATAAGATAATCTTTCCAAGGTATTGGATCATCTCACATATGGGCTTGGTTTCAGTAGCTCATCTAAGCAGAGATAAGATCTGGTCGTCTCTGGGGATCACTCTACCCGAAATGAGAGACACCCCCATCAAAATTCGCACACATAATGCCAAGAAAGCATACTCGTCGGGCAAAATTGGCGTTCACATAACAAGAGAATGCTCAAGAAAATACGAAAGCTGATAAAAATCCAAACTTTACCCTCTTTCCACTCGCAATTCACCACCCAAAGAATGAAAATCTCGAACAGGGACGTGAAATTGAAGAGAAACCTAGATTACAGATGGCACAAAATTGGATAAAAAGACAGAAAAGTTGAACCCAAATCAAGACAACCCACCAAAGGAAGAAGGAAAGCAATGAGATAATTACTTAGATAGAAGTTCGTTAACATTATATGTTTATATATCTAAGCTTCGCCTTTTGTTATGTATCCTTGAACCTGACTCAGGTGCTCCTTGACCTGGATATAAGCATGAAAAATTGGATGTTTGATTCCTTAGATGAATTCTTTTATACACCGATATGGCTTGCAAAGACCATTCCCCTGCAATTCTTGCTATTTTTCCGTGAAGGAATATCTGCAAAATAAGAAGAAAGCTCAAGCAAAGTTCAACAAAAACTCTCCTGCAACTCTAGTAAGAACTTCTCTGAGACTGGAAGATGAGCCGAGAAGAGGTGGGAAGGAGAACGGAAGGAGAAGATGAAGCCGAGAAGAGGCATCGATTCAGAATTCACTCGGAGACTTCGATATGGAGACTTCGAGAAGTTGCGGCCTCTGGCCCTCTACAATTGCAATAGAGAAGAAGAGGAGAACAAAGACTACTAGGGTTTCATTTCATCAGTTTTGAGTTTTTTTTTTATTTTTTTTTAGATTTACATTTAGGTCCTTCATGTTTAAAACATTATAAACCCATTCAATCGACTGGTTCACATGGGTTTGATGGGTTTACTTAAAAACCGGCCGATTTTTTGGGTTCATTGGTTTATTTGTGCATTTTCGGTTTTTAAGCTAACCGGACTGGACATAGGTCCGATTTCCGATTCTACTGGTCCGACCGGCCAATCCGGTCCGGTTCTGATAACAATGGTTGTAACATTCCGAAAATTAGTAGCTTAATGTATCTCGAATGTATTCTTAAAAACCATTTGCACGATTACCTTTTAAAAGATTATAAATGTATAATCAATTTATAATTTATAAGATAAGTTTCTTTTTTACTTTCCGCGTGTATCTTTTTTTACTGTTATTAGCTCATCCAATTTTAAAGTGCCACTTATCCATCTTGGATCCATTTCCATCGCCTCAACTTTGCCATCTTTATATTCTGCCTCCTTCGATTTTCATTTCATTTAGCCAGATAATCGAGAGAAGCAGAGGGCCTCCGGAGAGGAAATATGAGGGAAAATAAAGAACAATTTTAGAAAAATAGAAAACGTTTGCTTCGGGGTATCAAGGCTTGTTGAGCGAGTAACCTATTTTTTAGTATTTTTATTATCGTTATATTGGTATTTTTATAATTACATTGTCATGATCATGTCAATGTTTCGAATCATGCATGTATTTTTCAATGACTGATTGTGATATTTGTGAATGCGTTAGTGATGTTTTGAGATGTGGACTGAGATTGATGGAAATTAGTGAATCATGTGGCGCCTTGAGCTAGTCGTAAGCCGAACAATAGGAAAATGCTACTAGAGCAGAGAGGCTGCCAATGTGAAGTCATTATAGTGATCGGGAGTTGAGAAGGGGCATCTGGATGATCTGACTTCTGGAGGTGTCGATGATGTTTTTATGATATTACTGAATCCGTGCTATGATCCGGTTAGTTTAGGTTATAGTTATTCACTTGGCGTCAAGCTCGCCCCTAAAAATATATTCCTCAGCAGTTTTACAAGTCAAAATGACGGTATAACTATGGTATTTTGTCGGGATTTTTACGCATACAAATTGTAATTTTATGAGTATTCCTTATTTATATGGAAATTCACACGTATTCCTTATTTTACAATTGTCGACTAATGAGACTCATGCATAGACGAGAGAAGCCTCAATTATATACTCAGGAAGAAATTCATGCAAGAGGTCTCTTTTAATTTTCCGTTAGAGGGATGCGGATTGGTCTAGTATTAGAATAGGCGAAAAGAAAAGAGTGGGTAGGATAAGTCGAATTAAAATTATTTCTTGATTCCAGACAAGAATGGCGGTGCATATTGTACCATTCCTTTCCTCCATGAAAATTTTCAAATCTACAAGATAAATTAATCAACTAGGTGAAAAATCCCGCAAATGTTGAGGCATATAAAATTTTACTTCGATTTTTTAAAATTAGTTGTAATTTATAATTTTTTTTAAAGTAACGCTATAATTTTAATCAAACTAAATCAATTCTACATACTTTAAATTTTTTATTAGTCTGATTCATACAATAAATATATAATTATTTTTTTTCCACTTTTGTTACATGTCATTCTCGTAACTTACATAATAGAGGGCATGATTTAGGTAAAACATACCAGAATGTGGAGAGGTTTTCAAATTGTGTATTTATGAGATGACATGTATATTCATAACATGTAATGATCATGATACCATAATACAACAAATAAATAGTTATCATAGTCTGCCATTTTTGGATGAATTTATAATAGTCTAACATTGTCACCACCCAATTTTGGTCTACCAACTCCTCATGGGGGCGAAATCGTCATTTTGTCGCACGTGAGGGAAGTATTTCCAATTAATTACTTGAGTATTCACGATTTTTTTTAAAAATGATATTTTCCTAATTTAACACCAATTTTATAAATTTTTCAAAAAATAATATCATTTGGGGCGTTTTCGAATTTCGCGTACATCGACGTCAATTTTCAAAATCCAGGACAAAATTCGAGATTGGAGATAATTTCATCGCATAATATCGATCAATGAATTTTTTCTAAGCGCGATGGCGGTCTCGATTTATTTTTCCGACTTCCGATCAAGAGAGGAATTTTCGATTTGTACGCGCGTCGAATTCGAATTTCAAAAAAAAAAAAGAAAAAGAAAAAAAAAAGTCAGAACCGGTCAGAAGTCAGACGACTTCTGACCGATTGACTCGACGCCACCCCCCCCCCCCAAGGTTCTTGTTCTTCTTCTTCCTTTTTCCTCCTTTCCTTTCTTGGCTCTTTCTTCTTTTTTTTTTTCTTTTCTTTTCCTTTCTTTTCCTTTTCTCCTTCTCCTCCTGGACGGCGACGAACCCAACCCTTGACCGCGCGACGTCAGAGGCCTGCCACACGCCAATTCCTCTGCACACGCCGACCCGACTGCACACGCCAACGATTTCCGACACGCAAACGCCATCTCTCTCTCTCTCGATTTTTTTCGGAACATACTCGCGGCTCGTGGGCAGAGGACGGACAGACACGAAAAATCCCGGAGCTCACCGATTCTCTCCGAAAGAAAAACAAAACCCTTAGCTGATCCGAGAAAAACTCCCAGCTCTCCCACGGCCGAGAAACCCACAGCTCACCCACGGTCGAAAATCTCCAGCTCCCTAGCCGAACCCGTAACTCCCCCCATAGCTCGACCTCCGAACGCCCGACCTCGTAGACCCACAGCTCCCCGATCCCCGACGCCCTCAGCTCACGGCGCCTACACGGCCCAACCCTAAGCTCGCGGTGCCTCTAGCTCAAACTCCGAAAAAAAATCGTTTGCCTTCCCTCGGTTCGGACCCCGGATAGAATCACGGGACCCGACTCCTCGTCCCGGGCCCCCGTCACGAGAACGGATCCGAGCGTTCCCCGTCACACGAGCCTCCTCCAGCGGGCCGCCGAGCCCCTTCCGGAGTCGGAAGTCGCCCCGACTCGTCAACACATCGCCCGGACCACCCCTCTCCTTCTCTCTATTTTTTCGATTTCTTTCCTAATCGGGTCTACCGTGATTTTCCGGGTTGAACAGACACGAACCGCCCAGCAGCCCGTGTCCGACGGCCTTGCCCGCGTCCGGCAGTGCAGTCCGTGTCCAGCAGCAACCCAGCCCGGTCCAGCTGTAGCTCAGCCGGCCCAGCTCGCGTCGGTCTAGCTCGGTCCATTCGGCCCAGTCTGGCCCATTCGGCCCAATTCGGCCCAGCGACCCAACTCCCCGACGAAATTTTCTGATTTTTTTTTTTCTAATTTTTTATTTTTACAGAACCACCCCTCAACTTCCCAAACTAGGTAAATCCTTGACTTAGTGGCATAATTAGGGCTCCATTTCTGAATGTTTATGCTTGCTTGGATGGATATGATGTGAAATGAGTGTTATTGGGTCGTCTGGGTGATCGGATTCGTCCCGAACTCTATTTTACGAACTTTTTATTTTGTCTCATTTCAGTCCAGAGGGCGCATTTTTATTTTTCCAGATCTGCCTCAAATTTTAAAATTCTTTTCAGCCAACTCCCAATCATTTGTACCATTTCCCATTCAGTCCCTGAAATTTTTCAGAATTTTTCAAGCATCCCAAGGAACTTTTCAAGTTGTTTCAGTTTAGTCCCGGGGCCATTTTAGCCTTTTTCAGATCTGCCCCGAATTTTAAAGTTTTTTCCAGTCAAGTCCCAGTCATTTTAATATTCCCAGATCAGTCCTTGAAATTTCCCCAATCGACAATGTAAGTGCCCCTTTAAATATTTGTTCCTGTAATTATTTGTATACAACGTGATGATGCGTGCTCTTTGCATGATTTTTTGCTTCCATGAGTCGGTGCCGTTTTATCAGTTTTATCAACATTATGTTTGCGTATGCTTGTATGTGTTTATTATGATCATGGCGGCACCGATTGTGTAAATTTACATGTTTGTTGTGCTTAACGTGATATTGTGCTCATGATCCGAGCTTAAATGCTTTATTCTCGTTTTAATCGAAACCTCACATGAATCGGATTAATCATGCAAACTCGACCTAAATTAATTTTTAAATCCTAAGGTGGTCGGGAATTAGGATTCGCATCGGACGGTCCATCAATGATCGGCTCGACGGTCTAAAACTCGAATATTTAGAGCATTTGGCAAAACATTAATTAGTTTAATCAATAATTTCACTAACTGGGTAATTGGACGTTCATGCGATTAATTAATTCACTTGGCTCTAATGATTTTGTACGAATTGGTAATAAACCGGTAACACGCGTCGATAGGTTGCAAACATGCGTTGGTGCCCTTTTCAAAACTTGCAAATTTTATCAAAACTGAGACACGTGGCTCGATGTGACATGGATGTCTAGGAAGGACTTGCGCGTCTTGACTCGTGGCATCACCTGATTTAAGGAAAACTCAGGTCGAGACGTGAAAGTTTTTCTTAGATCACTTCCGGATAGATTAACCGATCTTTTGGCTCTTTTAGGGTTCTTGACAACCCTGGAAGGTCCAAGGGATCAGTTAGCGCCGGTCACAGGCCGAGGTGGCCCGCACCGTGTAATCTCTCTTTCTCGAAAACAATTTTTACCTCAAGGGCAAAATCGTCTATTTACAACCTAGCAACACCCCCTAAGGTTAGAATAAGAGAAACACACGGTATCAGGGTAGGGATGGGCTACCTATCTAGGCGCAGGTTCATCTGCATAGTCCGCTCTATCCGACCGATGAATTTTTGTTATTCTAACATAGTCTCGGGTAGTTAGTTCGGGTGGATTGGCTCAAAATACAAATACCGGACTAATTGTATACTTGGCTAAGACAAAATGGGTAACAGTGGGATAGGCACTAGGTTCTAGGATGTACGGACGGAATCAATGTTCGGTAATAACCTGTAACAACCGTAGTGTCACAACATAAAACAATCCTAAAAATAACCCACAAACACAAGACTTGACAACAGACATCATGTACGTCAAGTCCTCGAAAAATAATGCCAAATGCGAAATACCTCCCGAGGCGATCCTTGATCGATTCACACCTTATACCCACTTTGTTTGCTTCAGGGTAGGATTTGTATGCCAAGATACCCCGGTTAATAATTGGTTAATTCACGTAAATTCGGCAATAACAAAACCCCATTGTTTGTTTTATTTATGTCCGCTTGTTAACATTCTTGCACTTGTTTGTTATGCGGATCGAGCCCGATCCTTTAGGGCACGATTCATAGGGGGTCCAACGCCCCAATCGTAGATCACGGGGTCCAATTCCCCTATCACTGAGCGCGCATCTTAATTTCAATTTTGGTCTATTCAAACCACACGGTGAGCACGAGTGGAATAATAACCGAACGTGATTCGACCGGGATTCAGTTGTCGTAATTTGTATTTTACTTATTTGAGAGGACAATGTAAGGATTTATGTTGTACATTTATTCATGTAAGAATCCCGGTTCGGAGAGTGGACGGTCGGAGTGTTCCTTCGAATTTACGGTGTCAAAACGCATAAGATGAGCGGAACTTAATTAAGCGGTAATTAAATTAAAATGGCAAGCCTAGACAAGATAGAGTATCGATAGGGCATGCGAGATATAGGCTCGCATGTAACAGAACCCCCGAATTCGGAAACTCGGGTTTCGTAGACCATATGCCTTAGCAATTAGGTGTACCCCGTACCCCTAGACCCGGGTAACTTGTCGGCCCTCGACTTTCGGGTCGTAAAATGGCAAGTGGCAACTCCTTCTCACGTGCGTCCGTCGCACGTCCCCGGGAAGGTGGACACTCCCAAGCCGCGTTGCATAGGCGTGCGCACGCGTGCCCCGACGAGATGAAATTCGGGTGCGCACAGCTTGGCGACTCCACTGGGATACTTAGAGGGTTCGGGCTCGTTCCCGCTTGCTTTGTTTGCTTGTTTATTTACCGCTTTTCGCATTTCCCGCTTATCTACTTTGCGCACTTTTATTTTCCGCACATGCATTGCATATCATACTAGCTTCTAGGTATCTATGGGTCGCGTCCCACGACTGGTAATAGGAGCATAGGTTAGATAGGGGTTCCGAGTAAGGGTACGTTGCACGGTTGGACCGTCGATTAGGCCCCCAAAGATCCCCGCCCGATTTCAAGGAATTGACACCCTTGAGTTGGGAGCTCCCATCCTTACGTAGCACGGTTCCTGTAGCACTAAAACCATGCATTCTGCAGGAGCTCCATGCCATCCTCCAACCCGGCTTCGATGAACAGTCCATCGAGTCGGCTTGCGTGCCACTTGAGTCTTTTCTGTTTCAAGAGCTATGTACCTTGTAATTTGTACTAAGCCGTGGGCATTTACTTTCTTCGCACACATGCATCATATGTTTTACAAAATTAGGGTGCCATTCATATTGACGAGTGCTAAGTCGATCTTCCTTTCGTCTTGGTAAGAGACGCCTCACTCGTCTTCTTGCTCGCACCTCGATAGAGCCCGCCAATCTACGAGGACCTCACCGACTCTCCACAGGATGCATGCTACACGTCTCCCAGGACACCCTTTCCTTCGAGCACATCCAGTATGATCGACCTCACCAGCACTATGATCGATCACTGAGAGATTGCTGAGAGATGAGGAATTCGTCGGCCAACCACAACTTCAGAAGGAGCCTGCACGAACGAACGCCGTCCTGGAGAGGTCTAGGAAGAAGGCTCGTAGAGACCCGCACATGCGCTCTATGATAGATGTCTCCGCAAGGCCCTCGCCTAGAACCGGTGCTTTCCAATGCCGCGCTCGCTCAAATTTCGAGTGTAGTGGAAGATCGACTTAGGACTTTATTTTACAAAATTTACATTGTACTTTGATCGTTTTGAATCAATGTGAATGGCGGCATTAGTTTTGAAAAACTCACGCATCGCATGTATCCTGCTTGGGATTTGGAAAACGGCCGAAAAGAAAAAATCTCGGAGCTCACGGACGGTCGAAAAAAACTCGCAGCTCGATTTTCGGTTAAAAGGATCCCGCTATCTCTTAGCTCGAGACGGAGCCAAAGAAAAAACCCCCAGCTCGAGTTCGATTCGGGGGATCCTCGCGGAAAAAAAGAAAACTTCAGCTCGAGTTCTCTCGCCCGGAGCTCGCTCGAAAAAAACGGAAGCTCGAACTCCGGAAAACCCCCAGCTCATTCGGACAACTCCCTCGGCTCGGACGTTCATTTTCGCCCTCAACTCTGAAATTCTCAGCTCGAACCCTCGGAAACCCCGGAACTCGTTCGAACCCCGTGCTCCCTCAGCTCCAGACCGGGCTATGTGCTCCCGGAGCTCAACGCCCACGCTCCCTCGGACCTCCCCTTTCTTTTTGTGTTTCGGGTAGCTAATCAGGTCGTATTTTTTTTTTTTGGATCAACACAGGTAGCAGCAGTCCAGTCCAGCTTGCGTCCAGCGGCCCGGCCCGCGTCCAACAGCAGCCCAGCAGAATTCGGCCCATTTTGTCACCATCGGCCCAGTCCAGCAGTCAACGGCCCATTTCAGCCCAGTCTGCCCACATCGGCCCAGTCTAGCTCATCGGCCCAATTCGGCCAGTCTCAGCAGCCCAATTCGTCTAAAATTTCCTCTATTTACATAACTGCCCCCGTTCTTTTCAAACAAGGTAAATTCTTGACTTAGTGGCATGATTAGGACTTCATTCCTGAATATTAATGCTTGCTTGATGAATATAATGTGAAATGAGAGTTCTTGGGTCGCGTGGGTGATCGGATTTGTCCCAAACTCGATTTTACGAACTTTCTGTTTTGTCACATTTTAGTCTCGGGACCACTTTATTTTTTTTCAGATCTGCCCCGAATTCTAAAAATTATTTTCAATCAAGTCTCGGTCATTTTACTATTTTCTAATCAGTCCTTGAATTTTTCAGAATTTTCTAAGCATCCCAAAAAACTTTTCAAGTTGTTTCAGTTTAGTCCGGGGTCATTTTTCATCCCTTTCAGATCTGCCCCGAATTTCAAAAATTCTTTTCAATAAAGTCCCAGTCATTTTACTATTTTTCAATCAGTCCTGGAATTTCCAGAATTTTTCAAGCATCCTAAGGAACTTTCCAAGTTGTTTCAGTTTAGTCCTGGGGCCATTTTTTTTGTTTTCAGAACAGTCCCGATTTTCAAATTCATTTCAAACAAGTCCTGGGACATTTTCAGTAATTTTACATAGTCCCCAACTTTTTTAAGAATTTTCAAATCGGTCCCCAAAACTTCATCCGAATTTTCAAATCAGTCCATGCTCTTTTAAAATAGTTCAATTCAGTCCCTTGGACATTTTCTAAAAAAAAATATCCGGCCCTTTTCTACTTGGATCACCCACCAACAATGTATGTGCCCCATTTAAATATTTTATTTTGTAATTATATGTATACAACGTGACCATATCGGAAATTAGTGTTTATCGAGCAGTCAACTAATGGCTATCTCGACGATTCGAAATCCGTAAACTAAACCATTCGGCAAATTTCTAATTAACCTAAAATTCTACATGCTGGGTAATCGGGACGTTAAATTTGGCTAAATTAAATCACTGGACTCTCTTAAATAAATGCTACGAACTGATTAATAATCTGTAATCGCATCGACAGTTCAAGAACTGTTAGTTATGCCTTTTTCAAAATTCACAATTTCAAAAGCACCGAGATACGTACAACGTAATCTTGATTTTCATGCATACACATATTTACCGATTCAAGGGCATGATTACCGGTTCTTGTCCTGCCGTCACCCTAGTGTAGGTTTGTGTTTAGAACGGGTTAAAACATGGGAAAACAAATTAATTTCAAACTCGGCTTAAATCAAACATGGGAAAATAGTCAAGTAGAGGGTTAGGTTTTGGGTTCTAGGTGAAAATACTCTTAATCTGTAAAATTCATATTGTCACGATACAGAATAATCTAAAAATAACCCACTCATTCGAGACTTGACTATGGACATCATGTCTGTCGGGTCCGTTAAATGATGTCGAATGTTACATACCCTATCCATCATCCTATTTGTTTGTTTTAGGGTAGGATTTGTATGCCAAGATACCCCGGATAATAATTGATTAACTCACGTAAATTCGGCAATAACAAAATCTCATTGTTTGTTTATTTGCGCTTACTTGTTACATTTTTACACTTATTTGTTATGCGGGTCGAGTCCGATCTTTTAGGATACGATTCACTGGGTCCAATGCCCATAACCTTCGATCATGGGGTCTAATGCCCTCATACACCGAGTGCGCATATAATTTAATTTCCGGTCTTTTCCAAAATCATACGGTGAGCATGAGTGAAATAACGGCCGAACGCGAACCGACCGGGATTCAGTCATTGTAATTTATCTTTTATTTGAGAGAACAATGTAAGGGTTTTATGATGCATATTTATTCATGTAATAATCCCGGTCGGAGAGTGGACGGTTCAAGTGTCTATTCGAATTTACGGTGTCAAAACGAGTAAGATGAGCGGAACTTAATTAAGCGGTAATTAAATAAAAAATGGCAAGCCTAGACAAGCTAGAGTACCGATAGGGCATGCGAGATATAAGCTCGCATGTAACAGAACCCCCGAATTCGGAACCTCGGGTTTCGTAGACCATATGCCTTAGCAATTAGGTGTACCCCGTACCCCTAGACCCGGGCAATTCACTAGCCCTCGACCTTCGAGTCGTAAACAGGTAGTGGCGACTCCTTCTCACGTGCGTCCGTCGCGCGTCCTCGGGAAGGTGGACACTCCCAAGCCGCGTTGCATTTAGGCGCGCGCATGTGTGCCCCGACGAGACGAAATTCGGGTGCGCACAAGAATAAAAGAATCAAAGAGGGTATAGCATATTAGCGCACACTCAAGATGTTCCAGATTCGACACTCGCTATTACGAGACTACCTTGCCATTTATTAGCTACTATGATTTACATTTCATTGTATTAAATTCACGAACTTACCTTATAATTGAAAAAATTAATAATAAAAGAAGAAAATGATTGATATGGTTCAACAAATCATTGATGTTTATGGGAATTTAAAAAAAAGAAGGAAGCTCTCTTTGACATAAACAGGTTTTAATAATCTATTTATGGGAATGGGAATTTTGAAAAAAAAATTGGAAATGATAAAAGAAAAGAGAGACACGTCAAGCTCTCCTTGACATAAAAAGGTTTTAATTTATTGTAAGATGTAATATTGTAAGATAAGATTGTAAAATTGTAAGATTATTTTAAGAGGCTATTCGATAATTAAGGAAACTAACTACTGATTTTCTTTTTCTACTGATTTTCTTTTTCCTCCCATAGCCATATATGATAAGTAAATCCAGTAGACTTTGGTCATTTTCTTCCGTGCTGAATCGAATGCTGCCACTTGGTTCAGGGTAATCAATGACCTTAGGTCATTTTTTTGCATGTCCTTCTTCACGACCTCCATCTAAAATCAAATTGATTCCCCTAGCAAATATTACAACAATTATCAAATAAAACGGCCAATCACAGCCGTTAAAACTGTAGAATCCACGGATTCAACGGCTGTTGCATTTCCTAATATCCTTGGTATGAAATTGCTAGGAGAAACGGCCCCGCGTAATCTACCGTCGGCTCCGCTACCAAATTTGTACTTCAATTATTTTTGAACTCAGCAGTATATATAGCACTGTCCTGGGACATCGGTCTTTCATCAGGACCCGACATCCAAGAAAAGAATTCACATTACATATTGTTCTCCAAGGTTTAGGGTGGTTATCTTATCCCATAGTGATGTCAGTGAGAGAGGTAACCGTAGCCATTGTCGGGGCAGGTCCGGCAGGTTTGGCAACCTCGGCCTGTTTGAATTATGCCAATGTTCCAAACATCGTCCTAGAGAGGGAGAACGTTTGTGCCTCTCTTTGGAAGAAGAGGGCCTATGACAGGGTGAAACTTCACCTGGCCAAGGAGTTCTGCCACCTCCCTCTCATGCCTATCCCTCCAAGCTTGCCTAGGTTCGTTCCTCGGGTTGATTTCATCAACTACCTGGACGACTATGCGTCCAGCTTCAACGTCGAGCTGTGTTATAATCGGACTGTTGAGTCCGCCTCCTATGACAAGACTACTGGGAAGTGGCGCATCGTGGTGAAGAATACGGAACCCGTGCTGGGGGAATATGAGGCCTACATCGCCAAGTTCCTGGTCGTTGCGACGGGGGAAAACAGTGAAGGAGTCATCCCCAAGGTGCCAGGGTTGGATGGGTTCTCCGGGGAGTGGATGCACTCCAGTTTGTACGAGAATGCTCGGAGGTTTGTCGATAAGGATGTTCTGGTTGTGGGCTGCGGGAACTCCGGGATGGAGATTGCATATGACCTTTCCAGTAACGGTGCCAATACATCTATAGTTGTTCGAAACCCTGTAATATCCGACCTCCTGTGCTCTACTATACGTGTTTTTCCCATGGCATTTTTCAATTAAAATTCTCAACTTTTTCTTCGTAATCAAAGTCGTTGCATTCGTAACCAAAACGAGGGACAGTTGGATCAATATAGTTAATAATTAGGATACTAACAATTGGGTGAAGAACATAACATGCATCTTATATGATTAAATCAGTTGGTCTGGTTAACTGTCATGGTACTTTTTCATCTAGCACAGCTTTATTACATGTATGTCATATATATTTATGCCTGCTGCAGGTTCATGTGCTGACCGTAGAGATTGTGTACCTCGGGATGAGTCTGTTGAGGTATCTGCCTATGTCCATAGTTGATAACATCGTCGTGTTACTCTCCAAGCTGAGGTTCGGAAAGATGTCGAAGCATTATGGTATTGAAAGGCCCAAAGAAGGACCATTCTCCTTCAAAGAGAAGACAGGTAGAACTCCTACCATTGATGTTGGGGCTATGGATAGGATCAAGGAAGGAAAGATCGAGGTAATTAATAATACTAAATAGAGGATGCGCCCAAGGAGATGCACATATTGGAAGTGTTTCAACTGATCTCGATGGAGTTATGTATAATGTATATATTTATATGGCATGATGTTTTTGCTTTAGGTTCTTCCCGCCATTGAAAAGATCAAAGGTGATGTGGTGGAGTTTGAAGATGGTGAGAAAGCTCATATTGATGCCATTATCTTCGCCACAGGCTACAAAAGCACAGTACGGAACTGGCTCAAGGTAAAGTTTTATGGGACAGATTGTAAAAGTACGAACCAAACAATTAGAGATATAATATATATATATATATAGATATATATATAAATTAGAACAAAGTTCAGTTGCTCCAACTTGTTTACTGTTAATTTTCAGGGAGGTGAGGACCTATTCAATGCACAGGGAATGCCCAAAGAGAGCTTTCCAAACCATTGGAAAGGAAAGAATGGTCTGTACTGCGCTGGGTTTTCGAGGAAAGGCTTAGCAGGGATATCGAAGGATGCTGTGAATATTGCGAACGACATCGTCTCGAGCTACACTTTTGATAATTGTCATTGATGCGGGCCAGGGTTTCGCTGTTTTTCTCAGTTTTTCATTTCCCAGAGAATTAGGTATCATTGGAAACAAGTATATTGGGTTGTAAGGACATTTTGCATGCACAAGCATGTGGTGGGGACTGGTTCTTTTGCTTAGTTCGGATATAAGGGGGAAATCAAGAAAAATGAAGGGAAGGGATCCAAATATAATCCCTTAGATATAATCCATTATATCTTCTAAGGAGGTTTAGATCCCTCCCCTTCATTCTAGAACAAGGAGTAAGAATGTGTAATGGTCTGCAATTTTTATTTCGGTAGTTTGTTTTTTTAAAAAAAAGAAGCTCGGCACACATACTTTCTGCTTGAAGAGAAATGATGAATGTTGTAGTATTCAACCAAAATGAAAACAAAATAAAAAGAAACAAATGTTTTTTTCCCTGAATAATACGGAGAAACAAATTTATTTACATCATTGACTTTTCTAGCGAAGGGCCAAAAGAATCAGATCATATGGCTTAATTATAAGATGATCCAATCCTCCCCTAGCTTATTAATTGCTTCTTTTTTGGCTTTAAAGGGCTCCTCCACCTCCACTCCATCTGAAATAAGACAACAAGTACTTAAGAAAATAAATAAATAAATAATATAACTTATCAAAAAAGAAATAAGAAAACAAGTCTTACAAGTCTCCACACCCCCCCCCCCCCCCCCCAAAATAAATATGGTTTGCTTGAATGGAAGCCTAGGGTTTAAGCCTCCAACGGTACCAAATTGGAATGGGTAATTGTAAAAAATATCCAACCGTTTTTAGTAAAATAAAAATCGCTATTTCAACAATTTTAATTGGAAAAACTTTATAGTTTCATAGCTGTATAACATGAGACTCTTCTATATTATTTGTTTTATATGAACTCAAATTAAATATATCAAATTTAAATGTATGAATATTCAAAATGGGTCACCTCTGATCATCCGAATCTCTGTGAGAAAATTATTGTTAGGCCTAGTGCCTTCACACTTGCCTCTTTCGCGGATCTTAATAGATAGTCATTTGTTATACGTGATTGGTCGCTTTATTGCATATGGTAATGTTGTATAGTCTGGTTCATCAAAAAAATTGTTGTATGGTCTGAAAAAGCTTTGAAGATATATTTGTAGTGTTCATGGTATTATTTCAAAATTTATGTGGTCGCGTATTATTGAATGCGAGAAAAGAATTGACAGATCAGGGCCCCATATAAGTGATAATCGATATAACCTACCCAAAAAAGAAAAATACTGATGATATAAAACCACATGCCTTTTTTAATAAAATTATAATTAAAACATTACTATAGATTTTCATTAGTGCAAGACCAAGCGTCGGGACAGTATTTTACAAATTACCCCAACGGCAATTGCAAGACGAACGATGAAGCCAATTTGGAATAGAGAATCGGGTGCCTAGCTAGTATGTATGTACTAGTTAGTTAGAGAAAGAGGAAATTATATATGTACCAGTGGCCAGCCCCATCTCTGCGTGGGTGATCCGGATCAACAGCACCTTTAACTGCACATGCATGAGGAGTTATTCGTATGAGCTCCAATCTCCCGAAATGTACACGCATAAGATTGAAATTATACTGAGTATGATATTTGTCTTTGATATTAGTTGGGCGATATAAAAAATCCGTAATATGTTAACTGAATACCTATATGACTTAGATACACTTTTGAACGAGAACTAACAGTAATTCTTTAAACATGCCCAACATCTAATAAGGGTGCAGACACTGAACTAAGCTTCTTGGAGGTTTAGACCAAATGTGAAACATAATCCCTAATGCCAACGTACGTAGAATAGTTCGTCACTCAGCAAGCTTAGATAGAATACTTACTGTAGTAATGGAGACAGAAATGCGAACATCGCGCGGATACGAGGGGGATGAGGAACTGGAAGTAGAAGAGTGCGGTGATGAAGATGATGATAAATCTGTGGCAAATGCTGCTAAACAATGGCTTCGCCATTCTTTCCTTGCAACTCTTGTTCTTGAGGTGATGGATATAAAAGCATTACATATATATATATATATATAATGTATATATATAGCCTTAACACAAGCTGTGAACCTTCTTAACAAAATGATCGACTCTAATCTTGTTTTTCAGGTTCATTAATTTATTTATAATAGGAGAAGAGTCACATTTTGGAAAAGGAAAAAGTCATAAGGATTATCATAATATGATATCCTAATACGGCCTGATCGATTGGAACATTGACTTAGTCCTCCAAGCATCCGTCGATTTGATTTGATTTTTTCCCCCCTAATCACATCAAAGAGCTCGAAAATTACAAAAATCCCAGGTTGAATTTTATTTGCGCGCGAAGAAAAGCTTCTCGTGGGTCCAAGCGATGTCGAAGGAAATATATATAAGTTGAGTCTACATTAAACACTTTTAAGTGCTATTGGTTTTTGGAGCAAATTAGTCAAATCAATATGGTATTGCAATATGAGTCTACTTTATTTTTATATTTTAATTTTCAATGGTGGACTAGGTCATCTTTGAATATTAGTCTTGATACTTATATTGGACAAGTTTATATGGAAGCGATCTAGCATTCTAATAAATAGATGGGCAAATTTTAAAGGAAAATTATCCAGTCCTTTCACGGATCCATCGAGAGTCAATGGTGGCAAACAACGATTTCTTTTGGGTCTAAAAAAAGGTACATCTAGATAAACAAAAAATTGGTGAGAAACGGGGATAAAGCCCATGTATATCTAGAGATAATAATTCATAAAAAGGTGGAATATAATTGCAAATCAGAAGACATAACTGAAAACTTGAAATACTCTCTCCGAGGAATCATGTTTTCAAACCTTCTGATAATCAACTCATTATCAATAGTCATATTAGTAATTCGTGTAAAGTGTTGAAATCTAAGCAAAATTAATTCGTAATATCTTATTATATCTTTTTTGGTTCCAAGGGAGGCCATGACTTAATACAATGAAATGAAATTTTTAAATATATCTAATAAATGGGCACAAATAGTCTCACATGAATATCGAATCCGAGACAACATAGTCGCCAGGCGATAGTGCGAGCTATTGCGCTACACCTTCATTGATTATCTTATGACATCTTATCCAGCCAACTAATTATGTGAGAAATCTATGGAGATGTGAAATCCTAAATTTGTAATCACACGCTATTTCAAATAAGTAATAATGCTAATTATAGTTTTAAAGTAGAAAAATGTTAAGTTGCATATTAAAGAGTGAGAAAAGATATTTTCAATCTCTTCGAGATTGGCACTACGCCCATTCCTACGCGAACCCATTCTTGCTATAGATTTTGCCATACTTTATCATCGAAATCAGAGAGGCTTTCCTTGAACCTTCGGGTTAGGGATTCGCTGAGATGGGCTGGTATATTTGTTGTTGGCTGCTGGCTGCTTTGGAGTTGGAGGAATAAGGAGTTGTTCCAAAATAACTTTAGAAGACCATTCGATGAAAACTGATTGCATCCTTCGCAGTGCTCATGGATTTAGTAGATCTAAGGATTTGGAGGACAAGGTCTCTCCATCTATGGTGAAATCTTGAAAATTTATTCGATGGACTAGACCGGATGAGGGTTGGTTCAAACTAAACACAGATGGAACAACTCGTGATAATCCGGGACCGGCAGGAGCGGATGGTCTTAACAGGGATTCTAATGGCACTTGGCTAGCAGGTTTTGTGCATAACATCAGGGCTGATTCGTCTTCGATAGCTGAGCTATGGGAAGTATGTTCTGGTTTGCAAGTTGCATGGTTATGAGATGTCAAAAGCTGATTTAAAAAGTCGACTCTGCGGCCATCAAGGAACTTCTCATAGGCCGTGAGGCAAGAACACCTCTGCTTCGCCCTCTTCTTTCTGTGTCTCGCTGTTGGATGGAAAAAGATTGGGAAGTCGTAGTGGTTCATACTTACAAGAAAGGTAACTGATGTATGGGTATGTTAGCGCGAAGAGCTGCTTCTTTGCTTTTGGGTTTTCACATTTTGTATTTGGTTCCTAATGGCCTAGGTTCTTTATTACTAGGCGATCTCACAGGAACCTCCATACCTCGTTATTGTACCTTTCAGTTTATTTGGACTTTTGCCCCATTTTCTACAAAAAAAAAAAAAGAGTGAGAAAATATAAACTACTTGAAGTAGAATAAACTAGGTGCCGGCATGTGCTTCATGCAAATTCGAGAAGTTATATATATATATATATATATATATTGTGTTTTTTGGAAAATTTTAAATTTTTTGTGAATTTATTTTTTTTCTTTTTTCAAGAAAATCTTAACTTTTATTTGCAAATTTAATGTAATAATTATATATTATAATTTCATTAAAAATAAAATAATAATATTATTGAGAGAATTTGAAAAGTTAAGAACTATCAAAATGGAGCTCTCGCATATTACACAATGCTTTTTTCATATAATTTTTTTTATATGTGTTTAAAATGGACAATCAACCTAGATAATATAGGAAGGAAAAATATAATTGTGACGATTAAATTATATAAAAAATAGTATTGTAAAATATACACTTATAATGAAAGGAAAATTACATAATGAAACTAAGAAGAATAAACTTACACTGGGAAGAAGTAACCTAATTTTTTATGAAATTATTATTGTTAAATAATATTACAGAATATATTACATCTTAAAAAACATATAAATGTACAGTATGAATAAAAGGTATGAATGAAAGATGTAATAGATATAATAATCACTTTAAATAAATATATAAAAGCATATCGAGATTAAGAGATAACGGATATGGGGGCAACGTCGATCTAATGCATATCCTAATTATTCTGTTGATGGATCTGCGAAGTTTTTATCTTTTTGGGCCCAACCTCGAGTGGCCTGATTAATGGGCGAAGTATGGTTTGGGCCCAATCATGGTCATAGAAAGGTAATCGGCGCAAAAAGAACTTCTAATAATTTTGGGCCCATGGGCTTCTAGCAACTGATGATAGGGAAACATTATTGCAAATAGACCATAGACATGGTAACACGTATTCACAAGATAAGAGAATGGAAAAAAAACAGGTACGGGAATTGTACTAGATTCATCGGCTTTCCTATAATCGAAAAAAAAAAAACAGTGTGGGAGAAAAGCTACTAATGACGACTAAGTACAGAACCATCTAATTCTAGTGAGAGCGAGCGACTAACAATCAAGGTTTAATCCCAATTCAAGAAATGAAATCTAATCCATATGATCAATTTACCCTAATAAATATAACTGTGTTACCAAATGAGATGTCAAGAGCAATCGACATGTAAGTGTACCACTCAAAATTCTTGATTTAATAAATCACCCTCTCATCTTAACATAATCCCACATTAAGATCACAGTATGATAATCCGATATTATCAATCAGAATGAGAGAACTCTTGGGGAATTATTTCTTTCTAATTTTTACTATATAAAAAAAACTGATGTGTTGTTGATTAGAATATGGAACTTCATCAGTATAGACACTAGAAAGTGACATGCACAATGAGTTTATTTTAACGAAACATTATCAGCATCGCAAGGAAAAGGTTAAGCTCAAGAATATATAAGAGCATCCCAGAAAAATGAGTGCGAGAGAATAATCTGATCGCAGACATTCCCCCAAGAAAACCAAACCCGCACGCGGACTGTCCCACGAAATGGATCTTTTGTTGGGTCTATTTCTAGGATAACCGATCCAGAATATTAAACATTAATTAGTACCAAATAATTATGATTAATCGACTCTCTCTCTCTATATATATGTCGGGAAAATATTTACCAAAAATCAGCTCAACCTGCCGTACTATATACTTATTTTAAGAACATCTATATATGTTGATAGCCGAACCCACAGGTTATTCATATGCATGCCTCGAGAAATGGAAAGGAGATTAGTTTCTCGTTATCTTCGACGTAAAAACTAGTTCATAAATATCGTAAAATTCCTAATACAAGTGTCGTTGCTCTGGATGAAGTTGTCGTGCTTTTCATTGCCATTCTTTATCTGATGATTTGGAGGAATATTTCCTCCATCCGCCGATGCATTCTTCAGTGGTTATCTACTAATATTATTCGATCCTTCTATTTTTATTATTTTTTTTATCAATACTCTAGTTTTTTAAAAACCATAAATGCCCTTTTCTTGTCCATCATTTCAGATAAAGATTTCTTTTATTTTTCTTTTAAATATAAAACTGCTAGAAGAATAGAATCTCAGCAGGGCTTTCTTTTCTGCCTGCATGCTCGATTGGATAAGCATGTGATACAAACCAATAATTTATTAGAAGGGCCTAATAAGCATGTGGCAATGTGGGAATATCACCTTTTGTTTTGTCATTCTTTAATTTCCACATATATAACTGGTACGCGTTTTTTTTTTCCAGGTTATAAAAAATATGCTCAATATCTAGTACAATGAAAAATAAATTCTAAATAAGTAATAAAGGGATACAGGTAGTCCCATTAGGTATTGAACCTGCAACCTCTAGGTCAACATGTAAGGGCGTGTGCCACTAAATTACACATTCTTTTGATTTTTATTTTGGTTTTTATCATTAATGTAACACACAAATGGAAGATTTTTAAGAATATATATCTCCCATTTGGCATCAGAATTCATCTTTACAGCTCCTTTAACCCATATATATATCTCCCTCAAGTCTGAACATAATTCCTTCGTGATTTTAATTGAGGCATGGCCATAGTGTATTGATTCCAAATGTGGGGTCATGCGTACGTGGCAACTGAGGTGAGGGTATTAAGTTTAGGAGAAAGTCTTATATGTAATTATTATACTATGTATGAACGTTACAAGTAAAAGAGTTCACCAATTTCTATTGATTTTTGTAAATATCACAAAAACAATTTATTGTTGATAAAAATAATTTTTTTTTATGTGTCTTGTGATATAAAGTACACTGGTCATGCCTTTTATTATGTATTACCTGAAAACAAGTATGTTCGTAACTGGTCTATATAATATGCCTGACTAATGCGACGATCACTAGATTGTTCGGTATAGTGGATGGAATTTAAAGGTAACATAGAGCATATTTTGTTAGGAAAATAGTCCATAATGGAGAAACATCCGATAAGTCAGCAAATTTCTTCAGGCCAGCATGTTTACACACGGATCGTCGACCTAGTTTTTTTTTTTTTTTGATAAGCCGTCGACTGAGTATATCATGTTAAGGTTCATCTCAGTAATTACGTATCAAGTCTAAATAATCGGATCAGACCACAGAAACGAGGTTCCTGCAGTAGCGGTGCCATCGGCCAGCTGGGACCAAAAGAGGCCTTGGATTCGTACTGTGTCTTGAATTTTATGTATCAGCCGAATGGAAACCCGACCCTAATTTTATGATCATCAATGATCTCTTTTTCCTTCTTCTGTAATTTGTTGTTTTGTGAGTCGAGTTTTAACATTCTTCGCAGTTCAATTCTTACCAATTGGGACTTCCCATGACCATCTATTTCCTATCTATCCTTTTATAGTTTTACGCATAGGCCTCGTTTGAAAACAGAAAAAAGACAAAGAGCTCTGACCAAATCCTGCTTAATCATCAACTCTTGTCTATTCTACTAATTTATATTTGTTCTGGAAAACCTATTATAGCAAAGATTCTATTCCCTTCCTAAAAGGTACTTTTAATTAATCCTGACCTCTGGGGCACGACCGACCCAACATGAGTGTGTGTGTGTACGATGTAGTAGATTTAATCACAAGAAACCGGTTTTCTCTCCATGGAATGGAATAGTTAGGGCAAGAGAGAACCTTAGGAATATCTTTTTCAGGGAAAAAGAACCAACTGGGGGAAGCGATGCCCATATGGTAGAAACGGAATATCTTCTAGGGTTTGCCTTTTAGTTTTCCTCTTCTCTTCTTAATCCTTTATTAGTGTTCTCTTCTCATCTATTGTCCAGTATTTAAGGAAGCCTTAGTTATATAGGCCATGGCCACTGCTCTAAGTGAAACGCTTCGTTTTCTCGTAACGACCCTTGGTTACTTCTTTGGCTTTCGCTATCATCATCAGACCAGACGCAAAGTCCTTCCTGAAAACTACTACTACAACAACATGCCCAAGAAGGGTCGACCTCTTTCTTTGCAGGTTTTTTGTTTTGGTCCCCTCTTTTTCTTCGTTTTTCTGTCTCATCTCTTATCTTCTTATAATATCATGCCTAAACAAGCCCTTCTTCCTTATTAATAAATGTTCTAGCCTGACTAGATGAATATTAATCTGTTAACGATATATAATGATATGAAATATATGCACGAATTAAAGGACACTAAAGTTCATTCGTCAGATTTTTCCTTCTCCTCCTTTCATAAGAGTTCTCCAAGCCATGTTTATGGGGAAAAAAAAAACCAGCTTCCTTTTTCTTGATGGTTATACCATTTGACAATGGAAAAGCTTCTTTGTTTTTGACATGCATGGAAAGCCATGTGTTGCAAAATTTGTATTTTCAAATATGTTAGGAAAGAAGCTTTGACACCGATGATGGAGAACTCTTCTCCCGATACTAATTTCCTTCTTGAAATACACATCAAGTGGTGAAAAAACTTACAGCCAACGGAAGTATTATTTAAAAAATTTGAGGAAGCTATTAGGTTGCATTTGACAATCGAGGTTTAGCATAGGATTTAGAAGGATATACAGGCCGAGGGGGATCGACAGTTAGGATTCAACTAGTAAAAGTTATTGAACTTACCTTGTATTATTATATATTGAAAAGTGATTTATGGAAATGACAATTGCATTGCCTTTAATTAATTGTAAAATTAAAATTTAATAAAGAAGAATCCCTCCTCGACCACCACGCATGCATCACCACCAGTGGTGAGTTGTAGTTGGCCAAATCTATCTGGACAGGTCTCGATCAAGGTCATCAGACCTTGATAATTTGAGGCTGTGGATGCCACCTTTGAGCTCGTCAGGCCTTGATTTGAGCCCTGGCAGCGTCTATCATAGTTGTCAGTGCTGCTGAGCTCGTCCTAGGCAAAGCAGGACATAAATGCAGCACATCGATTTATATCTAAGTACTTGATCCTTTCCGAGACAAGCCAAAATAAAGTCCAAGGTTTAGATAGTTGATTCCGATTATATTCCGATCAACAAAGCAAATGAAATAAAGAAAATAGCACCATCCACATTGGGTTGATCTCCTAAGGATCATTTTTCAAAATAAATGAAAAGATTTTTCCTTTTTTTTTTGTCCGGGGGGATAAAGTTCCATTCACATAATGAGAGAGGAAACAGTTGGGTGAATATGAGAGTCAGTCAACAAATATGAAAAGAGATATCTTTATGTCTGTTTTAGGGCAAAAGTAGGCTTTTCCCTTAATCCCTTTGGTTTGCTACAACTTATGATTAAAACCGAATTAAAACTTTGGCAGGACAAAAGGAACAAAGAAATAATCACAAAGGGCGTGTGAAAACCGCTTGCACATATAAAACTTTCCGCAAAACAATGTATTCCGATGAACACTTGAAACCTGATTCTCTCTTTTATGCAGACTGTGGAGCTCAAAGTCAGGATGTGCTGCAGTGGCTGTGAGCGAGTTGTGAAAAACGCCGTATACAAACTCAGAGGTACATAAAAAAGTTGTTTAAACTTCGTAATTACAATAACTGATTTTTGAAACCGGTTGGAATCTGCTTTTGCTGTTGTTTATTTGTGATTCCTTCTTATGGGGGGTGGGGTGGGGTTGGTGGCTGTAGTTCCCGGAACTAATTATGGTTAAATATTGATTCCAATACTCACTCTTCAGATCAATGGAACAGGAATCGGAACTGATTCTATCTATACTACGTGCGTTTCTAAGGAAATGCAACGTATCGAATATTGTCGTTTAGAATCTTGAAAACACGGAGAACATTTTGGGACTCTGTCTATCATTTATGATTCCAACTTCTCAATTGAAATTGTGCGTCTCATATCACTGTGACGATTAGCTTTCATGGATCGTATACTGCAGTAGTAATCGCGAAAACCATCTTGATAAATATGATGATGCATGAAAATTGTTATTGATGTTAGGGGTCGACTCTGTGGAGGTCAACCTTGAGATGGAGAAGGTGACGGTGGTGGGGTACGTGGATCGGAACAAGGTGCTCAAGACGGTGAGGAGAGCCGGGAAAAAGGCTGAGTTTTGGCCCTACCCAAACCCGCCGCTCTACTTCACCACTGCCACGGAGTACTTCAAGGACACCACCAATGAGTTCAAGGGGAGTTACAACTACTACCGCCACGGCTACAATGTCGGCGACAGGCATGGCAACATCCCTGTAACCCACCGCGGCGACGACCGAGTCAGCAACATGTTCAACGACGACAACGTGAATGCCTGCTGTGTCATGTAATATCTGCCTATGCATATGACCATTCAAATATTTGCTTTATATATATAGTATTTGTATTACTTAAATATGTACTGTTCACAAAAGAGAATATGCAATGAATGTAAATAAATTAGCTATACATATATGTACGTGTTCTAAAACAAGTGCATAAAGAAGAAATCTTGTGTCACAGTTGAAGAAAAATATTTTATTAAACGAATATGTCTATTTAAACCAGATGAATCTCAACCATCAGATTTGTAAAACTCACATTTAAAGTCAAAATGTGAAGATATATGACTAAAATTTATGTATTCTAATAGACTGGGTTCGTGCGAGAACTCCAGCAACCAAAGGATGTAGTTGTATCCGATCATAAATATAGGGAATATGTTCGATTACGAGAACATCTAGCATTGTTCTTTCCTTGGCAAATAATGTCTTCTTTCCTAGATTTTTATTCCAGAAGCCTAAGCCATCCAACTTAACCGCGGGCCCAAAATGGGCTAGAAGGCTACCCCTTGGGCCAATTCAGCCCACACAAAGAACTCATCAAGTATGTCCAATGGGCCTATTGGATACTCTGGGCCTCGACTCCAAGTCTTAGCAAATATGTCTAATGGATCTAAAGCCCATGCTCCTCTTCCCTAATTCTGGAATAAACTTGTAAAAGGTTACCTACACACAGCTCAATCCCCTTTCTTCTCTCCCTTAAAAAATCGTGAAATGATATTTTGCTCTACGTGATTGACAGCAGTTGGTCAAAATTGGTGTTTGCCAAATTTTCTTTACCAAAGAATCAGTCTCGCAGTTGATCAACCGCTAGTCAATCGTATTTGATTTGATTTGATTTTTTTTTTTTGCGTTAAGAAATATTATAAATTCTGCATATAATTACTAACCCCTTGAAAGTATAGGGCCATCCATGTACTTGACCACATGCACCCGAAGAAATCATTTGGCTTAGGGACCTCCAGTTATTATGATTTTCTTCTGTATGGATATGTCTGTCAACTCCGTGCATACTATCCAAAAGAAAAGGAAGATAAAGAAGAAGAAGAAGAAGAAAATGTGAAAGTTGTATGTGTGTATATATATATATATTGATAGGTACAGTTGTACGTAGATGTTGTCAGAATTGGGGATGTTACCAAACCCTCATGATAAAGTCGGGCTAACTCTAATTAATTCACATGGTCCACATGGTTGAAATGGTCCATGTATTATATATACCATAAAAAAAGAAAGTTGCTTTTTCCTTTTTTCTTATATTAATAAGTCAATTACTTGGCATCAACGCGGATTAGATAATAATATTTGAGATGACATAAGAGTTGCCTGTGCGCACTAATTGATGTGAACATATGAGGCATCCCCTATTTCTAGACATATTACAAGGACTTTAAACAACGCAGTCATATGTTTTTTTATATTTTGAAAATGATACAATTAAATAACCCAGCTTTACATGCACAGGTGCAAGTGAAAATTAAATACTTCAGGCCAATTCTTTGGAATATATATATATATATATATATGTATAAATTTTGGATCTGTACATACATTATTCACATGTAATTACAGAAATTTAATTCGGATGGGAAAGATTGACAAACCGGGAGCATGGAATTGAATTCAACTCCACAATCTATGAAATTTAGGATTCTTACAGTTGCTTAGAAAGTAGGAGACAAAATTAGTAGCAAGCACAGTCTTGGCAATTGGCGGCAATTAATGTGGGAGAGAAAAGCCAGTCCAGTCCCTGACATAGAACATAGATGACTTTATTATCATACTAAAGGGGCATCTGCAATTGTAATTTCCAATTAAATATAAATAAAATAATAATAAAAAATATTATGAACTCTGCAAGATAGAATGTTAACCTCTGATAAGAAAGTTACATATCACATATTTTTTATAGGCATCCTACCCAAATATATATATATATGCATCTCGTTCCACATTTTTGGTACTCCCCTTATCTAACTATTAATATTTTCAGTGCGATCATGAAATGTCCCCCTCTTAGCCCTATTTTCCGCTTTCGTGACAATTACAGTTGGGAATCCATTTGAGGGAGAGACAACTTCTTTCATAATGGATGGATACTTTTCACTTACCTAATAGGTAATACACACATACACACATATATATATATATGTACGTATATATGAATGATATACCAATACACATTTAATCACATCCTGGAAGTCTAGAAAGAACAACCTTTTTCGAGTTGTCCCATATAACGTGACTCCCTCCCATCACTTCCCAACGTTTTCTGTGGACACATTTATTTATAGAGTGGGGGAGAGCCTCTTTGCCTCTGTTTTCTGGGATCTGGTGCTCCTGTCACTCCCCACTTTTTGCACTGTCATTTCTGTTATAACAATCAATGCATTGTCACGATGACATATACATATATAGGTGTGTGTGTGTCGATATCAATATATGCATATGTAGAGATTCATGCGGAAGCCCTAACCCTCTTCAGAAAGCTAATTAATATGCATTTGCAGCTATTATATATATATGTGTGTGTGTGTGTGTGTGTGTGTATGCTTTTGCTTTTGCTGCGGCTGCTGATCCATTTCCTTTTCCTTCTTTTCTCCTCTCTGAGTCTGATCCCATCGTGACCAGAACCGAAGCATCACTTTCAAGCCGATTGGGTTAACGGATTCCAGAAAAAAAGCATATTGTACACCGCCCATTGCATCCCCGCCGTTCATCTCTTTTCTCAATCGTATTTTCCTTAAAATATCAGAGAATTTATTTCTGAAAGAGATATGACAATAAGAAAGGAGCTACTCATGAGTCATGTGATCTCCCACAGCTTAAAAAAAGAAGCTAGTAAACAAACCATATGCTCAAGGGCAGAGCGAGTTGTTAGTGAGAGCAGGTTTTACCTGTAATATGGGGAGTACAAGTTGGGAAGGGTGTGCTCGAATATACAACAACGCAGCAATTAGTTTTCATCCCCTACTAATGTAATCGAGATAGAAACCAATCAAATTAACCAACAAGCAATAAAGAAAAGAACACCGATAATTTTTATAGGGAATATCCCGACGTAGAGAAAAATCATTGGACCAATTCCGAATCAACAATCCACTATCAATGAAGATTACGTAATATTTTTCATCAAGGGCATGCCCTTGGATCCACCAAACTCAAGAGAACAAGCTCTTGGACCACTCAAACTTCAAATTCGTCATCCACAAGGGTGATTTACAAAACCGGCCACAACAGCACCTAGAGAGCTTGAATATAACTCTGACCGTTTAGAACCTACCCCCACGATGTGTTGAAGCCGTTGCCAGAGTTTCGTCCCAATCGAAGTTCGTCTGACTTCCTGATCGAGGCTTGATCTAGTTGTGATCGCATAGAAAAATCCGTTATGCTGCTTCTCTGTTCTCTGTTCTGCCGCTGCTTCTCTACTGATTCCTATCACTCACCACTCCACTATTTGCTAAGCTCTTTTGCTGAAATTAACCTTCACAAATGTGGGTCCTTAGACCCATTAAAGCTCGATAAAATCCCAACACAATTTGAGCTCAACTTCATTTAAATTGGAGGGATACCCAACAAACTCCCACTCTAGACTATTTAGACTTTGAATATACCGGCTATACTTCGACAAACATGGGGCTTCTCCTTAGCAAGAGGTTCTATCATCATATCAGTTCATTCTCGTCAGTGTGCACTTTGTCTAGTTTCACCAACTTAGACTCTAACATATCTCTAATCCAATGAAACTTAATATCGATATGCTTTGACCTCGAACGAAAAGTGGGATTCTTGCAAAGATAAATGACGCTTTGACTATCACAGTTTAGAACATACCTCTCTTGATTTAAGCTTAACTCCGGCAGAAACTTTTACAACCACAACATCTTCTTGCAACATTCTGTCACCGCGATGTAATCAGCTTCCATGGTAGATAAAACGATGCATTTTCGAAGCCTTGATTGCCATGAAATAGCCCCCTCTGCAAAAATCATCATCTTGAAGTGGATTTCTGGGAATCAATATCTCCTGCAATATCCACATCTGTGTAGCCCACTGACTCCGGCTTATTCGTGCCAAAGTGTAAAAACACCTTGGATGTTCCTCTGCTGCTTCTCTATTTTCTGTTTTGCGATTGCTTCTCTGCTAATTCTTGTCACTCACCACTCCACTCTTTGCTCAGCTCTTTTGCTGAAATTAACCCTCACAAATGTAGGTCATTTGGCCTATTAAAGCCCGATAAAAGCCTAATACGATTTGAGCCCAACTTTCTCCAATTGGAGGGATACCCAACAATACAAAAGATACTGAAGGCACTGTCTAAGCAGGATCAAGGCCGATGCTCGAACATGATTATTAGTCCCTGCCTACAACAACTGAGGATGCCCATGATTTTACTTGTAAAAAAAAAAATCATCAGTAACCATGTGAATTGCCCTACATGAACGAACAGGTTTGGAGTCATCATCGATCTAATGAAACGGTTACAACTTCATATACCTTCCCTTCAAGTTCGGAAATAAAATGGGAAACTCAACAACAGAGTTCTATACTCATATGATATGATTTATATATTATTTGGCTGTGATATTTTTTGCCCATATTATTAGTATAACTAGAGCTAATTAATTGTCTTAAGTAACTGGAATTTAACGTCCCAAACCCTCGGGTACGTCTCAGAGGAGCTGGCCTCCGAACTAGTTCTGCATGCATGCCTGCCTGCCTGTCTATCTATCTGTTAGATAAGAACGAGACGGGATGAGAACAATATCGATCACAAACAACTTGTCACGTTCCGACGTTTTAAAGATAATATTTACGGCCAAGTGGTCCATGCGCAAGGCCGGAGAATTCAAATAGTCGATGGCACGCCTCTCCTGCGTTGGCAAATAGGAGGGGGAACGAAAACTACTTTTCTATTATCTCGTTCATTGCCGTCATTGATTACGCCTCTTAAAGCTAACACCAACCCACCCCCCCACACACATCCTTTTCTAGTGTGGGGACTTCCCTCTGTCTCTCTCTCTCAACACATTCATAGTATATAGATGTTTGTACAACCTCAACCTTCGATGGTTCGTACAAGCCAAATTTTGTCCTCTACGCACTTGATTGGATCCATGAATTTATATACTATATCTACGTTGGATCTTATTAAGTTCTGATACATTGATGACATGAATAGTACTATACTTTAATTAGACATTGCTACTGCCATCTTTCTTATTACCTTTTTTGGTATATGCATTATGGTACTCAAAAATCTAATAGGTCACAACTAAATCAGTTGGAGTTGGGTTAAGTCACTAAATGATAAATATCTTCTAATTATGAATTATATCATTTTGCAAGACCTAAATTCTAGATAATTAGGCACATAAATTTCACTGGTTATGATTGAATCCAGAACTTCTTGATTTCAAGTCAGCACCTTAAATTTGGAAAAACATGTCAAATTACTTGAACCATCCTAAATTAGTACAATCATCGATGGTCAGAATCGAGAAATATACAGCTAGGATATCGGGTTTGTTGTCTATATCACTACGCCTTTTCTTCTTGCAAGCAATATATTCCAAACACAAAAAATCATTTTCGTGATAGTGATATATATATATATATATATATATATATATACATATACACACACATATATTTATAAAATAAGTGCGTTATATGTACCATTTAAGTCGTTCATGGACTTACTTGCTCTTGCCTTGTCACGTGGTACTACATCGGAAGGTGACAGAATTTTATACCTCTAGCGTTTGCTAGGAATTTCGGTATCCATTGGACTTACAACACATGGCACTGCCACTATATATGTCTCAGATGACATATTTTGACTAGAAATAAATATGGATCATAATTCTCGACCTACATAAAATTTAATCGCATACATCTTCATCTACTAGCTTAAAACTTTCAAGACGATTAAAACCATATTTACGTCACTTTTGAGGATAGATGAAGAATAACTCGACGAATAAATTCTCGGTTTCTATTTTATTAGCCCATCCAGGCCTCTCGTTTAAAAGAAATCATTTCTAGCTGTTCAATATGATACAATCATTCGTGTGCTGGAACTTGGTCTAAGCATGATTTTGATCCAAACTTAAACATCATGAGTCAAATATTAATTAAAGTTAGCGACGCCGGTCATGGCCCAACCGACCACCCAAACTCCGTCCATAAGAAAAAAGTTGGAGGATATATGTGACATCCATCACATCAATTTATCTGCCATGTAACAACTTAATAATGTATCATCATCAATGGAACACATTTTAAAGATGTTATACGTCGAGGATAATAATGCAATAACCAAGCCCGCTCTTGATTTGCCCTATTTATTAAATTTTATTTATTAATTTTTACTAATAATCCAACAATCAACCCTCTTACGTGTCAGATCACTTATATATATAGCTAGATTCATCTTCTCACGACCTAGCCTACCAATGCAATCCTCCAGCCTTGACCACTTAATTAAATTCATTAATCATAATCAACATTTATAGACTCCAATCTTAAAGTGTATATGGAACTCCTAAACTGTTTCTTTCATTTTTCAGATTTTTACACTACACTTGACACTTTGAATTTTTCTAATATTCTTTTCATTCTTTTCGATGATAAGGGAGGCTCGTGAGCCTATCACAAGAAGAGGAACTAATGCGCTCACTAATGAGAAGATCGAACTCATGACTTCTTAATTCCAAGTCAACGTCTTGTGTCACAACATTAAGACTCCTTCCTCTTCTTTTCCAATGTTATATTGTTTAATCCCCTTGTTTTTTTTGGGTGAATTTAGGGGGCCGAAGCCCAATGAGTCTTCTTGAATATGTCATTAAAAAAATATCTTTGAATTTAATTTCCTTAAATTCCATTACTCAAAAAGAAATTTATAAATTTGAAAAACTATGATTAGTTAATATTAATAGTCATGTCAATTTATGTTGTGAAAGGTTTATCCTTTAGTGGATTAATTCGACTCGAACTGAGTTATTTGGAGTCCGTTGGACTTTCTGAAGGTTATACACCCAAAAAAAATAGTGATAGTCATGTCCCTTGGTACAAAATAGAAAACTCCAATAATAATAATATCCCTTGCCCTAAAACATATCCAAAAAATTACCAAATTCATTCTCGATCAAATTTTTGCTTCATTTACTATAAGGACTAATCTGTATCTATATATAACTAAAATTTCCTTGAGTAGTAATAAATGCTACTCAATAAATTTTCTTATGTTAATGTAATTAAAAAAATAGAAAAACTAGTTTTAAATTTATGAAATTAAAATTAAAATACTACTTAAAATATATTATTGATGTAATATAATCACATATTAATAAAAAATCAAATTTATCATGCGAAAATAACGACTTTGATTGGAATATTTCAAAAAAGGTGCAAAATGAAATTTATATATCTAAATGCGATATCTTCAATATATAATAGGAAAAATTAATTTTAATTTTCTGAAATTAAAATTAAGATACTACTTATATTTAAATTATTTATGCAATATTAATCACAAATAAAATTTAAAAACCAGATTTATCATATATTTAAGTAGTATGATAAACTTGATTTTTAACTTGAGCAGTAATAAAAGATACTCAATAAATGTTCTGACGTTAATGTAACTAAAAAATAGAAAAAAATTATTTTAAATTTCTGAAATTAAAATACTACTTAAACATATATTATTTATGTAATATAATCACATATAAATAAAAAAATCAAATTTATCATGCAAAAATAAGGACTTTGATTGGAATATTTCGAAAAAAGTGCAAAATAAAATTCATATATCTAAACATGATATCGTTAGTAAAAAATAGGAAAAATAAATTTTAAATTTCTGAAATTAAAATTGAAATACTACTTATATATAAATTATTTATGTAATATTAATCACATATAAAATTAAAAAACCAAATTCATCATGAAATAAGGATTTTGATTGCAATATTTCAAAAACTATGCAATATAAAATTTAAATTTCACTTGATATATTCAATATATGTTTGTAATTTAATAAAAAATTTCAATATGCATTGAATGACATACTTAGTTACCACATAAATTTATAAGACAAACTCTAACTCTACGAATGAGGGTCACATAAAAAGTGAAAAATTAATTAATGAAAGTAATAATATACCAATATAATATTTAAAAAATATTTGCAAAATTAAATTGGAATACTTGCACTTCGTATTTGCGAGTGAATGTGAATAATATTAACGATTAAACAAATATACGCAATTATATAGGAAAATTGGTAGAAAACTTGCACTAAACTATCTAAAATTAGTTTAACACAAAGTTTGTAATTCAAAATATTATCTTTGGGAAGTTTTGATTGTTCTTAAAAAGTAAATTTGTTTTAAATATTATAACAAATTTATCCGTGCAATGTAGAGTTAGAATACTCGTCTAGATTAATTTTCGCTTATATTATAATAGTCTAGTTTTGCTAAGAACGGAATCCTTAATTCTTGTACATCATAAATGCACCTTTTGACCTTTCTATCTTCTTGCGCGAAGCATTTTTTCTGTTAATTTTAATTTTCAACTGGTATTTTAATTTTTCCTTTTCTTTTTGGAAATAAAATACTTAGGTTTTAGTACATTATCCCATTTGTCTTTTTCTTTGAAAATCGACATATATGAAATTTTCAAAGACCAGAGAAAAATGGCTTATGGCACTCACTTCCTGTTTCTCGATCAAGAAGCATCTTTGGATTGGAGTGATGGTATTGGGATTGCAGCAAAAAATCTCGTTATTGCTGCGACTGCCTTTTTCAGTTTGCCAGCTGCTAGCTGCAGAGGCCAAAGTACGTACCTCATGCGCAGCCCCCATACTTCAAAAGCAGCAATCAATGAGAAAGGCAAAGGAATGGAAACTCTCCTCTTCGACATTTTTTCCCTTATAAAAGACAGCCTGCTGTGATCAGAATAACAGCAAAACGTTAGAAGAATTTCTGAAATTACCTATAATTTTACATACACATTTCGCATTTATTAATCATAAGCCTCATTTTATTTTTCTTTTTTTATTTAATTGATTTGATTTCCTAAAGGTTGTGTCACAGAGTTCAAACAATTTGCTTTGATAACAGGGTTTGCGCATAGTTATATATATTCCGAAAACTTCGAGTTTATTAGGAGCGACTACAAGCGAGCTTAATGAACCGACAGAAGTCACACAAATTTGCTTTGAGGTGGAATTTTAACTTGCAATTTTTATGTACAATGGAAGTCAACAATCAGTTCGTGCAAAATATTTAAGTCGCCATAAATCATCGTTGCAAGTGCATATACAAAGCTGGAAAACCGAAGGAATTACTGTATGTTAGAGTTCTGCTCAATTTTTCCTTTCCTTAACCATATATATGAGTTCTATACCATCAAGACACAGTGAGTACTAGCTAGTAGCTTTTATGCTTACGAGCTCCACCCATTTTAATTACGACAGAGGAACCTCAAAATTTCATGAAAATGGAAGTTTGTCAAGCTAGTGATCGATACGAAGAACGCCTCCAGAATCTCAGAAACACCAGAAATCAGTATATTTATTTACCACTGAGTACTATCGATGCACAAAAAAAATTTGTCCGGTGATGAAAAGTTGAAAAAAAGGATAACCTTGACGAATGCTGGTACAAGATGATCGATAGGCAATCATGATTGATACAGATCAGAAACATGGATATATATACATGCGCTGCTGATGTATGCTATCTTTCCTTCTGCATGTCTCCCACTACCGAAATCATTTGTTCTGACTTAGAGATCAAACACAGGATATATATTTCGCTAGGACTTATAGCAGTAGGATTAGGTTACAACTCTTGTATTGAAGTGTGCGTCTGAGGTGCGGTGGACTCTACATCGAATTTGATTGCCCTCCCTTGTAACTGGAAAATATATGATTGCCCTTATGCGGTACTTTCTGGTTGCCCTAGCTAGCTTTTCATGGCGATCAATTTATATGATGCCTAAACTAATCATATGGTCGTGCATATTTAAGATCTCATCAGCTTGCAATTTCTTGTCCTCCTCTTGTCCCATTGAAAGGTTCAAAAATACCCCTTATAAGACATTTCCGAAAGTTTACCCTACAAATGTGAGTTACTCAATCAGTTTAAAATGGAATTATAATTTCATTTCTAGTCCAACTTGTCATGAAAAATATTATGAGGGATCTAAGCCAGAATTTATGACATTTATCCTCTATTTATTAAGTCGAGGGAAACATAGAGAAAGGGAGGAGAGGGTAGGGAAACTTGTATTTCCTTCCGTTTCCCTCGTACCCAGACAAACCTTTAGAAAATGATGATCCTTCCAGAGAACAATGGTAAAGAAATTATGAAAGACTGAGACACACCATGACTAATACGTTTTTAAAAAGATAACTATTTTAGTATATTGATCCAATAATTAGGAAGAGGCAGTACATCTATGTATGTACATTTCACCCCCATAAGATCATCGGCAGAATATTTTCTATATTTCCTACATAAACCACTTTTAGACTGTTAGATTAAGATCTTTGTCAAACCATATAGTATAGGAACTACCAAATTTCAGTGCGAAATCCCATTAATATCTTGAAATGAAATTTTCAGACTGTGTGTGAGGACAACAAGAAGTACTGGTGGATGGGGCACTACATATATACATGCATATTATAGCACATGAAAGAACTGGGAGATACTATCGCTCAAAAGAAATGCTGAATAATCGACTAAGCCTAGCTAGGTTAAATTTTTTTATGAAATATTCTTTGTTGACTTATTGTCGATAATAAGACCGAGTAGGATACGGTACCTTTCCGGCATTGAAACTTTGCTTCCACTTCTCCGCTATGCAGTCATGTCAGCAGTGAGCTGAAGATGAAGAAGCTCCTATAACGACCTGACTGTAGAGACTAGAGAGAGGGATGGGAGGAGGAGGGGGATGATATCATATCCAAAGGAAACAACAGCATGAAACCTCTGGAAATTAGACAAAGATCGATATACCTCGAACATGACATGAATCTTTTCTGTTAATCGAATAGAATTGTGCTATACAGAAGTTCTAATGCGGAGATTGTCTCAAAAGTTTTCCATCCTAGTTCCTGACAAGCAGCAAATCTCTTCAAAATCAACTGGTGTAAACTAGCAGCGGTGGGTGTATGACTTGACTTGTATTGAACTCCGGCAATCTTTTCGGCTATTGGTTATCCCCACATTAATATCTGATGTGCTTCAGTTCTCTCCAAGAAGGCGAGATGCGCGAGTCCAACTTTTCCCCATTAATTTTGGCTAGGGAAAAGATTACCAATCTTTTTCATCTTATTTCAATGGCGATAGACTATGTAGCTTCTCCATGAAAGAGCTCTTTTAATCTTGAAAGCTATGAATCTCTCAAATACCAAAGTCCAAGGACGATGTTGATGCTTTGCCCTTGTTCAGCCACCCACTGGGGACCGGCTTGCCATCATAGACGCTCAATTGCTGATACTCATGAATTGATTGCGAAGATGAAAGATCAGTATGAGGAGCCTCATCATGTTCATCAGATTCCGATGTTGGATAATCCATGTTAACTCCAAACAACCTTAGCTGCCTCCTATTATTAGTAGGTGGCGCCACCGCTTTTGTGCCCTGGACCACGGGCACTGACTCAAATACCACGGGCACTGGCTGTTCAATCCCACCACCAAAAAGGCCTCCGCCTAGCGGAGCCGCCGCACTTGATCTAAGATACAGTACTGAGCCGTCACCATATGCCGGATTCATCACATTTCCATACATGTTTGTCCGGTATGGATTAAGGCTGACATCATTGATTGTCGTTAAACCCATATTATGGTGGTCCCTCGGAAAATTACTAGGACAATTAGTATTCCACATCCCAGTAGGAACCGGCCGGTGAAACGAGAAGCTGTGAGGGAACGAGACGTTACCAGGGTAATTGATAGACATGGGCATATCTCGTCGTGCGTTGGGCTTGTGCCTCCAATCGATGAACAAGCGGTCCTTGCCTGCATCCCCAACCCCGCGCTGGAACGAGACGATATCGCCTGCATCAAGCTTCTTCTCCTTGACGAAGCGGCTCCATCCCTTGGTCATCACGTAGCTCTGGCTGCTGTTCCAGTAGGAGTACCGGAACCGCCAAGGCTTCCCCGCCCTGTCCTCAAAGCTGAGGAGGAGACCCCCCTTCTCGCTGGTGGACGAGTCGAGGGGGAAGAATCTCTCCGCGTGCTGCTTCGGGATGACAAGCCTGTTGAGCTTGCCCACATCGCTCGGGGTTACAACCTTGTCGAACATGTGCTCCTTCTCGACCACGGCCGCTTCCCTATTGGCCTTGCTATCTTCCCCTTCTTCTCCCTCCTCCTCTTCGCGGCATTCTAGATTCATCGAGAGGTCAGTGAACTCGAGGTTCTTTGGAGAACCCTCACCGGACCGAACCGGGCTATCGTCTTCGGGCTTGAACGACTTGCAGCCCCCAAGCCAAGTACCCATCTGGGGGCGGTGGTGGTGGTTGCTAAGAGCAATAAACCCTCTATTGTACTGAAGTGGAGAAGAAGAAGAAGTAGTAGTAGTAGCACAAGTAGAAGAAGGAAAAGGGTGAAATTGGTGTTCACCTCTAATGGCTTCCTCTTCTTGTTCAACAAAAGTTGGAACATCTCTTCTTGGGTTGAGATCCATTTGGATGTGAAAGGGAAGATTTGATTTGGTTATAATATATTCTTAGGGTAAGGATTGATGATGGAGAGATTTTGTGAGACCCAAATGGAGATCGGGTTTGGGGAGACGGGAGATGATGAGAGTGAAGGTAGAGAGAGAGAGAGAGAGAGGGGGCCGGTTAAGGGGTACCTCTCAGGCGACAATGTTCGGTCGGTGCTTTCTTCTTTGACCAAGAAGAAGAAGAAGATTCATTAGACATCTATTCATCTATGGTTCACACACACACCCCCATGGACGATTCAAAGTGTGCAACTTCTTGTTGTTGACCCTTGAAAGTAGAGCGTGAACTGGACATTTATAAGGCAGAGGGACAAAGAGAGAGACAGAGAGAGAGAGAGACTAATGATACTCATATGGTTGTGATTTTCTATCACGAGGTGCCTCCCCCGGAAGTTTCCCCAAAGTTGGGCTCACTCTCTCTCTCTCTCTTTTTCTTTTTCTTTTATACATGCTTTGATATTCGAATGTCTTATTGAATTTCGATTAATTCAGTTCGAAACGAATCGGTTAAGGGAGAAATCTCTCCCTAGCATGAACTTTCTTTATTCACAAGAGTCAAATGCAAAATATTACCCAAAATAATAAGTATCGAATCACTTAAATCAATTCACGTCAGTTTATATATTTATATTTAAACAAGCGAAAAGTTTTTCCATTTTAATATATCACTAGAGACTACTTGCCAGATAGTAATTTCCATTCAATGACCGACTTACTCTAAGTATGAAGTGTTTCAGTGCTTTCTAGTCTTCGTGCTACAATTAAAACCCACCCATTAACAGTCTGCCAAGCGAATCACATCTCGTAATTGAAACCAAATGCGTTCACCCTGAATAAATTATTATAGTTTGTTTATATTAATAGTAAACACGACAAGAATGAAATAGTTGGATGAATGAAGTATAATTTAATTAGCTTTAACTTCTAATTAATGACATTTGTCCACCGAAAAAATTAATGCCCTTTTCGTTTTTAAAGATTGCCACATTCAGCTTGCATATATAATTTCTAATTTCACTCATTACTAATCAATAAGGTGTTGATTGTATGGTAAACAACTTCAATCTCATACTATCACGAGAATAGAACTGTTAGTTTTTGTCATTATCAATTTTCACTCATTGCTATACGATAATCTGTCTCAAGATTGGAAATGAAAGAGGAGAAAAAAGTAATTGTCGATTGATATTTATGACGTCTATTAGATTAAGAACTAAGAACTATATATGCGTTAAACTTATGGTCTTTATTTATGGTGATTTTATCGAGATTTATAAAAAGATATATGTATGCTCAATCTATATTATATTATATATGTATATGCGACTTAATAATGGCCTTATTATTTGGTTGACCCAGGTAATTAATTAAGCCCCATAAGCTATGTAACAATTAATTTCGTTCAATTGTGAGAGTTAGAGGGGGAAGAGCATTTGAAGGTAGGACCGTGTATATCATCTCGTTGGCTCATGTGAGCTAAGTTCCTGTCGCCATCCTGGGTGGTACACACTTGGTCTTCAATTTCTTATTCCTAGTTGAATTTCCTCTCTTCCTTAGTGATAAGGCCTAGATAGAGATCCAGCTGTTCTTGATATATATATCATTATATATTACATATAGACTAGCACGAACTTTGGAAATTCACCTGCACAATTGGGAGTTGTTTTTTCCTTTTTAGTCTTGGAATTTTGCTTGATAATTCCTCCCATTTTTCTATGGATTTATTAATTAGAAAGCACCAAAGCCTCGCATTTAAGTCCATCTGGGGTATCCAAGTGGGGCTAGCTCTTGACTTGGCTCCTATTATTTTGTGGGGACCGATAATTCCCTCCCACCACGCCTAGAATGGGTTAAACTTATCTTAGACTTCGTTTATTACAGAAATGAATTGATGAATTGTCCTATCTTAAATTCGTTCTTGTTAGATGATTTTTGTTTATTGTGAAATCCAAGTATATAATATCACTCAAGGGCATGACTAAATTAGATATTTGATCGTCAAAATGAAAGATTTTACTTGACTTCTATGCAAGGCATTATTCACTTGAAGATTTTTGCCATCTTTATTGCATATGCTTTATATCAAAGTCAAGTATACTGAAGCTACAGGCGGAAAGGGAAAGAAAAATTACATGAAGCTACATGCAATCTACAATTCTTAATGCAGGGAAATTTTCAAGGACATCTTTCTCTTAGCTTTACATTTCAGCTCCTTCAGGTATCGATATTCTCCTAGAGAAGGAAACTCAATAGCTGATTAGCTTGCTAAATCTGAAATTGGCAAAGCTCAAGAATTTATAGTTTGGATCTAGTTTTCACCTCTCTTTTTTCCCTTCTTTGTTCTGTTATGCTCTTCTTCATCTTCATGTGACGTTTCTCTGTTACCTCATTTATATGTATCTGCTTGCGAACTATTTAATCTCCATGTGGCTATTGTTTCTATTATTATAAAAAAAATCTATGATACTTTTTTTTTTGATAAGTGGTGTAATTTTATCTATTTCAAAAAATATGTACTGAGTATCACAAATCCGATGAAATACAAATACAAAAAACCAAATAACTAACAGCTTAAAAGCCTAGAGCTTGGCAATTAGTGAATGGACAGATTTTACAGAGAGATTAGGCAAAGTAGAGATCTTCATTTTGGCCATAGACACCACATCCTGCACCAAGCTTCCAATTCGTTTGATTTGCTTCTGAAGCAGCCTTCTGTTCTGTTCATTCCACACCTGGTAGATATAAATGGTCCATAGCAGTTTCAAAATAACAGCATCTAAAATACTTCCCCTTAATTTCTATATTATATGAACATGAAAAGGTAGAATCTAATCCATTTGTATATTATATGAACATGAAAAAGTAGAATCTAATCCGTTTGTAACTCCTAATTACTTTTTATAAGACACTAGAGAATAACGTTGCCTCGGACAAGATAATATTATTCGATCGATATGTTAAAACCATATTCAACATTTGTGTAATAATGGATTCATAAATATTTTTGTAATAAAATTGAGAGTTAGTGATTATAGAAACAGAAACGATAAATTATTCACAATTATTATTCTTTTCTCCCTCAAAATTTTTTGGGAGGAAGAAAAGAAGGGTAAGGGAAAAACACAGAAAGCGATAAGACCTTGAGTAAATAAGAGCATCCATATCAAGCGATAATGGGCTTCTTAAATGAAAATGAAATAGCATTTTGGGTCTTGTCGGAATAAAATGCAACTGTTATATCAAAAAAGAATGTGCAGTATAATGGCACACGCTCTCATATGGTAGAAAAGAGATTATGAATTCGATACTTATTTGGACTACTCATACTCATTTATTAGTTATATAATTTTTATTTCATTATGCTAAGTTTATGAGCCCTTCCTGTAATCCAAAAAATCTCATGCACACATGCATGGGATGCCGTGTCAGTATTCTGTCACATTTTACATATGCTATTTAGTGAATTTTTTAAATTTTCGTACTATTTGGAGAAACTAAAGAAAACTGTACTCTCTCGTGAAAAAAAAAATCATGTTATACAATATAATTTAACCTTTGATTTCCAATGAGAACTTATTTTACTTCTTTTTGCTTAACCTATCGCGTAATAAAATGCCCGGCCATAGGCACCCCTTGGTTTTAAAGAAAAAAAGAAAGATGTCCCTCCCTAAATTTAATTAATTTTTTTCCGTAAATAATAAAATTCATTTTATTTTGAATCTTAAATTTGATTTTGATATTTGATTGCAACTGGGTAGACTAAACAGACCCGAGGGTTCCGCTTTAGGAAGCTTACCTAGCCAGTCAATACGCATTGATTTTTTTTTTTGGTAGAAATACGCATCGAAGTTCTTATCAAGGGATGCATGCAAATAAAATTACTTAAAGTTCTAGAGAAATGACTCAGTTTGAAATAAATTATACCATTTGGAGTAAATTACATATATTTTTGAGAAATTAATTACTAATAAATTACTTACATATGAAATAAATTACGTGATTTTGAAAAATCTTTACTTATATTGTTAGTAAATTTACATGAATTTTGAGGGAATTTTACTTAAACTTTTAATAAAATACTTTTTTTTTCTAACTCGGAGTGTTCGGACTTCGTCCGACTGATCTCCGGGGTTCCGTGAACTCCCGGCGGCGCAAGAGCGGGTAATTACGCCAAACATACTCCGGTGGTCCCAAGGGGATTCGAATCCGGGTCTCGATGCAAACTTGGATGCACATTAACCATTAGGCCGAACCCCTTAAAATTTTTTAATAAAATACTTGAGTGCATTATATCACTGCTTTTGGTAAGTACACTATACAATTTTCTGACTCTCAACAATTGATTGCTCGATTTCCGATAAATTAATCACAATTAAATAGGAGCTGGATTTGGGGTCTTGGTCATGACCTCAGCTGGCTGTCATCTCATCAAGTTGATTATTACTTAATTATCGAGACTACACAAATTGGCACATTAGGAGTTCTAGCTAGTTGGAGACCGAACTAAAATTTAATTAGTCCCATTCTAAGACCGGTGTAGATCATTATATGACGTGTTTTTCCAGCAGACAAGCAAAGTAACTGTCTATTCTGTCTCTCCGGGGGCTGTAGCCTGTTTGGAACAGTTGCAGAAGTCTTGTCAATAAATTAGTAACCAGTCTATTTTGTCTGCCATTGCCACAAAGTTATATTATCTTACATTATGAATCTTAATGAGATCTCTCAATATATCTTTAAACTAAACCAGAATATTTAATTTGCCATATACATTGCATGAATTAGTTATCCATGCGAAATTATAAGGAAACGATAGTTTGAGCCGAAGATTGAAAGTGGGCATGTAATTTACATTAATGGGTTAGTCATACCAAATGTGTTTCACTAACATGTAAGGCCAATGAGTACTCGCGGTAATACTTCCATTTTCTCAATAGATCGAGTAGTATGTTCCGGTCTTTGTCTATTAAAGATCCATCTTTTGACCTATCAAAAAAAAGAAAAAAGAACCATCCTTTTGATATGACTTCAATGACTGCACCCGAACGAACCAAAATGCATTGTAAGGAAACAGAAAGAAACAACACAAGAAACAAAACAAATACAAAACGAACCATATGTATTGAAAAAAAAAAGAGAGAGGAACCTTTGCAATAATCTATATATACATGCATTAATGAGGAGATAAAGTTAAAAAGAATTCAGAAAAAAATAATTAGAAAATTCAAGTTTATTAATTCAATGGACTCAAAAGGACGACAGTGACGAGCCGGCTAAGGAATTGTTCTAGAAACTTATGTAAAAGTTTCTATTAGGGCTGCAATCCAATAAATGTATTTATTTTCGTAGGGATTAGTTTTATTTCTATGATGAAAATTGAAAAATAATATATATAACGAATAATTAGTACTTTCCCGTCCAATAAATACAAAAGATGTTTGGCAAAAAAATTTTGTTTTTTTACCTAAAATAACTCATAATTTACCCGTTTTGTCAAATTTATCATATGTTTTTTTTTGTCAAATCTATCACATTGTTTACTTTTTGCATCAAATCTATCCTGGCGTTATCTTTTCCGTCAATATTTAACGGCCATGCTGATGTGACACGTGGAGAGATAGTGGGCCACACTTGCCACGTGGATGCCACGTCAACACGGCCATTAGATGTCGATGGAAAAAATAGCGCCGGGATAGATTTGATGTAAAAAGTAAATCATGAAATAGATTTGACAAAAAAATATATAATAGATTTGACAAAACGGATAAACCATGAGTCATTTTAGATAAAATTTCAAAAAAAAAAATACAGAAGATGAACTTCAACTTTTCATTCAGTTGTTATTTTCTTTCGATCCCAATGCATTATTGTGGGCAGCTCTGAAGCTCCCCTCTTCTACTGTCAAGATAATGTTCTTATATCACTAATGAGTCGCGAAAAAAACAAGATACTGTTCTCCTAGACAATATAACAATATAAAGCATCTGTTTTTTTTTGTTCCCTGAAATATAAAGCATCTATTTAGATGTTAATATTTAGTAATTAAATTAAATTGTCATTGAGATGATCAGTGCAGTTGTCGAACATATAAAAGAAATAAATTATTGATAATTACTTGATTATTCACTTTCACTATGAAATTTACACACACACACACACACACATATATGAACCTGGAAGTATTGTTGGCCAGTACAATTTACAATGTATCTTAAAATGCACGATCGTCAAATGGAATTTTCTCACTGTTTTAATTTCTCCATTTTACGTCTAACCAAATTGTGTGTAAAAGGTTAAAAAATGAATTACACCAAATTAGATGATAAGATAGATTTTAGCAATTTAAGGCAGAAAAATAACTTTCTCTTTTTCAGTAATACCAGGTACTGCATAAGATAATTAATTAGCTTTGTTTATGCATTCCTCGCACAATCGCCATATAACATAATTGTCTGCTTAAGTGTATATGTTTTAATTTATTGTTAGGATTTACAATGACAACGAATCGCATGTTTTCTAACTTAAATAATCTTCTTACAGTTATTAAAGTTGCTTAATAACAACGAATATATCACACTTTTAACAAAGAAAAAAGATAAAATGAGCAAAATTTGTTTTAATGTATGTCAAAATCAAAATTTATTAGCAAGATTTATTCTATTTCCGAAAATATTATAATAATAATTCTTATTTGAAATTACTAAATAGTAAAAAATTAACGCTCACACAATGCAGGGGCAATTATCTACTTAATTTTTATAATACAAGAGAATTTATTTGGAGGACGCATAATTAATAATTAGGTCCAACACCTTTTAGCATTTGCGTCTGTGACAGATTCCAATTCCCAACCGGCCCCACCGGTTTGCTATTGAAACGGAAGACTTCACAAAAGTCGTGCGCTAAAAAATAGAACTGTCCGAGGAAAGAAAATTCTTAAACGTCTTTATGTCCTAGCTAGAGTTCATAGCAGCTACATGTAATTTTATACGTGTATGATTGATTCAATTGGTAAAGCGAGAATATGATTAGAACCGAATCCACACTTTATTTCATTTTTACTTATCAAAAGAAATATATATTTTTTGACTTTGTACTTGTGCTACACGCGATTGTTGCAATTTACTTATCAAAAATAAATATATGTATATATTTTACTAGACGCATAAGCCTTCATTACGATTGGAAATAAAAAAAAATATGTCAAGAAATGAGGGTGGGTTCATTGATCCCACGAGTGAATAAAAAGTTGAATCTATATTGGATCTCACCTGAATTGCCCTGTCTATCCTCCTTAGGAGAGGTTTGGTATTACACTCACTCGACTTAAAATCAAATATGTTAGCACTCGATTTTTATCAATGGAAACTTATTTTAATTATTTTTTGCATATCACATAATAAATCACCCGGCCATATGGGCAACCGTTTGGTATTAGGGAAAAAAAAAGGCGAGAGATGTATCTTCGTATATTTTTCTTTTTTTTGTTAATGTTCTTTCCCTTTCCCAGTAAATAATTTAAATTCATATTCTTCCGAATCTTATATTTGGTTTTAATATTTCATTTTCATCAGGTAAACTCGTTGATTAATCAGGCGCCAGCTAAAATTCTGCTTGAGGAAACCTACACCTAGGTAGCCAGTCAATAACTACGCATCAAAAGTTGTTATGGCTCTCAACAATTAATTACTTAATTTCCTATAAATTAACTGTAATTAAACAGGAGCTCGATTTAGGGTCATGTTCATGAACTCAGCTGGCCGCCATCAAGTTGATCAATAATACTTAATTGTTGAGATTACCCACATTGGCATTTTAGGAGTCGTAATAGCTAGTTTGGAGACCGAATCAGAGTTTAATTAGTATTAGTCTCATTCTAGGACCAGAATTTATCACTATATTTGTTCCAGCAGACAAGCAAAAAACATTATTATCTCCCTGGGCGCCATAGCCTGTTTGGAACACTTGCGGAAGTCTTCTAAATAAATTAATAATCTATCTATCTATCTATATATCTATCTAATCTAATCTAATCTAATCTAATAATAGTAAACTTATAAAGTTTTGAGCATATTAGAGTATATAATATGTTGTTACTCTTGCACATTTTTTTATCGTGTGGATTTATTTTATTATATCATATCTTATTATATTTTTTATGAATCAAAATAAACTTTACCCTTGTTACTCTTTGTCTTATTAGGCATGAATTAAAAAAGATTTCATTTTCTTAATGATGATGATGATTATCATTATTATTATTATTGTTATTATTATATCTTATTCAAATTTAATATACAAAAAATAAAAAAAAAAGGTAATATTTTTGTAAAAAGTTTTCCACCACTTCATTTATTGGGACATAACCACTACTTTTTACATTTATTACTTTCTGATCTTAAAGAAATTTTGTTTTTACATCTAATATTATTTTTGGATTATTGGATTCAGACTAATTAATTACACAATAAACAAAACGAGATTCAACACAAAATAAATAAATAATTAGAGTATGTGTTTCTTCAATAGAGCACTACTACTGAATTAAACGCAAATTATAAGTTTGAGAAAGCATAAAAGATTACAAGTAGCAATATACAATTTAGCGGGCCAAGTGTACAGTTAAAAATAAATATATAAATATAAACAAATGGCTCAGTCAGCGTAAGGCATTATATTATCTCTTACATATAGGCCATATTTCATGAAATGCTAAAGCAACCGTTTGCCATTTAGGTCTTTTTGGAGTAAGCTCTTCATGTTAAATTGTATTAATAATATTGTATTAAACGATGTAATCTAAATATAATAACATGTATTCATCCAAAAAAATATAATGACATGCAAATATGCGAGTACTATAAGTCTATAACGCATATAAATACTAACACCGCCCGTGCATGTACGGGCCACAAACTCTAGTATATTATAAAGATAATAAATAATGATTTTACATCTATTTATTAAATACAAAAGATGTACTTAAACATTTCCTTCAATTATTATTATTTTTCGATTCCTCTGAAAATGTGGGCAGCTCCTAAAAACTCCCGCGTTTCTTCTATTGTCAAGATGATGTTCTTCTAGACGATAAAACAATGTAAAGAATATATCATACTTTATCAAAAAAGACAAAATGAGCAAAAAAATGTTTTAATATGTAAAAATCAAAATTTATCAACGAGATATATTCTATTTTTCATAACATTATAACAATTCTTATTTGAAATAACTAAAAAGTGAAAGAAAAAGGTGTCACTCATCCAATGTAGGGGTAATTATTTTTATTTATTTTTTATTTTTTGCTCAAAGGGGATTATCTAGTTTCTAGTTTTTATAATACATGAGTGAGATATATTTTATTTGGGGGACATAATGAAAATGGCGCAACGCCCTTTACCATTGCTTGTGTGACGGATGTCAGTTCCCAACTGGGCACCGGTTTGCGCTCCTGAAATATTGGAGGACTTTGCAAAAGTCGTATGCCAAAAATTAGTAGAGCTGTGTCCCTAATTGAAATTTTATTGTCGAGAGAATGAAAAGTCACAAACGTCTCAATGTCCTAGCGAGAATTCGTAGCAAGAATATGATTACAACCGAATCTATACTTCATTTTATTGAGAATATAAGCTGCTGAAAAGCGAAAGTACAAGGGAAATTATTAGAATAAATTACGCAGAACCCTGTCCCATTTATGTTACTAAAGCTAGGATATGTATAGAACGAGACTAGATAATCAACGTATTAATATATTTGGAATTTGTAACGTTAAACTTGTAGCTACATACGGCTGTGGACTATTACCAACGCTAAGATAGATTGCAAGCGGTCTCGCCCTATACGCGACATTGATCCAGCTGAGCAACTGTCTATATATTCTGGGAATGGAAGGCAGTAGGGTGACAGTTATTCATCCTCAGCAAATTAACATTTACTTCTGTCTCAATAACCTTCGGCGTGGATATGACGGCAAATAAATTAAGTTAAATCCATCTTCTCGATTGAGTGCTTATATTTCATTTACTTAACAACACATGTATGTATCACTATCAACGTTGAATCCATCGCTTGACCAAGTAAGGTGAAATCTCTAATTATAGTTTTATTCATGATGCTTTTCTAGTTATTGTATGCTCATCCTTCAATCTGTTTCTTACCAAATTTACACGAGAAAGTTATAAGGTCCAAAAACAACATGAATTACAATATTCCCAACTGACTAATCTCCAGTTTTTCAATTGCTTTAAGAAAAAAACATTTATTTGCATTTCATTTTTCCAGTTATATATTGTGATTTTAGAATTCGTCAAAACTCAATTCATAATACTAAATGAAACGATCAAAACGACAACTTGGCTAACTAAGTATAGTAGCTTGCCCGACCTAAAAGGGCTCTTATATTAGTTATATTGTTACAGTTTATGGCTCATTCTGTATATCTCATGTGCCTGTTGATAATATCATAATGTAAATATGATCATTACTGACTTGTCCATGTATTAAAAACTTATGACCCTCTAGTAATTGGAGCACGTGGTGTGAGGGAATCAAGTTAAGGTAGTTCCCACTTGGACTAGTTGATGACTAACATCAATCCACATCCCCACATAAAATTTGAAACAAGTTGGCCTCTATATGAAAAGGCCCAAAAGGTCCCTCGACCGTCCCGAGGGTACGGTACCCCGACCTCTAGACTGGTAAATACAGTCCCCCACTTTTCTTTTCTATCATCTTTGGTGCGAAGGACAACCGGAATGGTAGAATTTTCCATCTAAAAACTAGTATACATGGGATTTATAGTGCTTTGTTATTCTCACTAATGATAAGTGTACTTAACAATAAATTAAAACATTAATAATCAAATTTATTACTATCTTTCGAGATATGTAATATTTATGCAGACCAAGTTACGTACAGTTTGAGAGATTATAAAATGGCCTTTTTGGACAGCCTACGTCTCCGGTGTCTGCTTTCGTCATTTCCTCGGATTAGAGTGACGTAATTGGGTTTGTTGAACTTATCAACAACATTTTTTTATTAATTAATCTCCAGACTAAGATTAATTTGACTTTCAAACAACTAATGGCGAACAACTGTTTCGTGACCAATCTTTTGTCTCCTCTCGTATCCCGAAGCTCAGATCCCAACTTTTAATTTGTTATTTGGACCAACAGTGGCCTACTTGTTTTATCAGCAAAAAAAAAAAAATGGCCTACTTGTTCTGCTCAATCGGCATATATATGATGCCTATTCCTTCGTAATTAAGACGTCTCCTTGTTAATTCATTGTATTTTATTAATTAATTTCCTCTGGTGGTCGGCAGTAATAAGAAGAAATTATAATAATCACTACTGGAGAAAGAAAAATTAGTACACTCCTAGCTAAAGTATAAAAACTAAAATATAGTACATACGTACCAAATTAACAAGAACATCTTCATTGATTATTTTGGGCATTTCAAGAGTTACATAAAACCATTTGTCTATCTATAGAGACACTAAGCAACTAAACTATCTTAACCAACCAATGGGAGTTGATTGATACGTTCGATACTTATTTCCCTTAAGCATGATCTTGAGTTCGAATCTAATGATGAAGAAAATCTACACTAAAAGAGCTTTACCCCTTACAAGGCCGATCAGGATCGAATTGGATCAATCGGTGCCAATGGACTTCCGAATACCATAGTACACACCGAAAAAATTATCTTATCCAAAAAATATAAATATCTTACTAAAATTTAAAACTAAACTAAGAAATAACTAATTTCAAAAATACGTACCCTGCAGGTAATTGTGGCTTTCTATGCTATCACTTCCTTATCTAGTCCTTTGTTAGCTTTTCAGATGGAATTGATGCAAAACCAATCGTTACTTCAACTAAACCGTTAGGATTGAATCTAATTGCTACTAAAACTACTTGGAACATATTAGTGACGGAGTTGGTCATCATAAATGTCAAACTTATAGGTTTAACGACAGACAAATTAGGCAGCTGCCAACATCTAATCACTAGTAATTAGAGCGTCCTAGGTATATCTTGATCATACTAATCTCTCTATCGGTTCGCCCAACCACCTTTTTATGTTAGATCTAGCATATTTATAGCAATTGACTTCCTTTGCGGAAGGCGAACAATGAACCCGCAATTCGGCAGGCAGCGTAGACTATCTCGGTGGCTAGTACGGGGGGTTTGTGGTCCTGTGTTTCGTAAATCACACGTATTGTAACGTGTCGAATGACTGATAATGACCGTAATGTATGCAAAGAAGATGGTCCATACGGCTATATAACTGATCTAGGTACGTAATAGGCTTTTCAAGGCACAAGTAACACCCTAGACGTGCTATATTGCGGCTCTTTCGTGTGATTTGAAGTTAAAACCATAATTAGATGGACAAAATTCTTCATCATCATTTCAACCATCCATTAGTAATATGATTTTTTTTAACCACTAATATCATCAATCTATTAGCTAGAACTAATTTTATAGAGCGTTAGCTTGGTCTTAACCACAAAGTGATTTCAGTTGGTTTCAAAATCCTACACTGCAAATAAAGTCCGCTCACTCGCAGTTCAATAATATGTAACGCAAATTTTTTTGAACCCCTACCCAATATTCAGTCTATTAACGGTAGAATTCTTACAATCACGAATTTTCTCCATTCATAGGATTCAAATTTGATACATTTTAAGAGAAAGAGGCAATAGCCACATAAACCAACTCATGTTGGTAGTAATATGATCTTTTTGGGATAAAAAGTAATATAATTTCTTCTTCAGTTCCAAAGAAGACCCATTGACCTTGTTCAATGAAATAAAAATCCTAATAGATAATAAAGGGATACGGATAATCCCGTAACGAGTATCGAATCCAAAATCTATATATATAAATACACATTATATCTTTTTTCGGTTACAATAGGAGGCTCATATCTTAGTATAAGGAATGAAAAAAAATCCAAATAAAGGTGCACAAGTAGTCTCAATTATGAGAATCAAACTTGGAACATCTAGGTTAACAGGCGAGGGTATTAGCCACTGCACTACACCCCCTTTCTCCACATTACACCTTCTTTTAATAGTGACATGATATGATATGATTATGTTTTCTCAGTAGGAATATGATATGATTCCTTTTTTTGGGTTAAAAGGAGGCCCAAGGTTTAGAACAATGAAAGATAAATCTTAAATAACTAATAAAAGGGCACTAGTAGTTCCACTAGGTTTCGAACCTATGACATCTAGGTCAATAGACGAGAGCGTACGCCACTGCGCTACAATCTCTTTTGATTATGATATGATTCTTTTTTCGGTATGAATCCTGGTATCCGGAAGTTCAATTGAATTTTGAATAATCCGGTCGAGTGGGTTCGGTCCACTAACGGGTAAAACTTTCCCAACGTGAATTTTCTGCATTTACAAGGACTCGAACCTGAAACCCTGCTCAAGCGAAACAAGCGCCGAACTGCTTGAACTAACCCACACCGATTTATAATGTGATTCTTTAACTATGCTGGCACCATTAGACTCTAATTTATTGCCATGTGGAGGCATAACTTCCGAATTCTAACCAGGCATAGTCAAAGAAAATCTCTATATACGTCTTTATTATTTCTCCTTGACTTTGGAATTATATGAATTTCAAATTAAGGAATAGGGTGGGGTTTACCCTAGGCTCATGATCAAATTGCCTCATTTTCTAGTAGAGGAAAGAAAAGTACTATAATTATTCATTCAAGCTGCAGAACTTGCTTCAACAAAGCAAGGAAAATAAATGCTTACCCCAAAAAAAAAGGCGAGGAAAATAAATATTAAGCACCAGTCATTATGGCACTTTATATAAATTATATGACCAATCACGTAGTTGAAAAGATAAAAAAAATTCGTCTGCGATTTTTGGCATTTAAATAGACTGTTTATTAAAGTTCTAATTGTATAAATGTGATTAGGTAGCCCAGATATAAGGGAAGGTAGAAAGATATTGGCGATCACGACATCTAGCTATACTGAGGATTATTCATAACAAACAATTAATTTGAAGTTTCAGTGGATATAAAATCAGCTAAGAAAAATCCGTGTAGTATCACCATGGTTGTGCTATAACATCACGGGTGCGAAATCATCCCGATCAGAAGTCAGGGAAAGATTAGTGCCTGTACTAAGTGTGTGTTTTTTTCTCCAAAATAGCGAGGAGTTCATTCGTTATACATATGGATGCCAGCGAAAATACTGATCAAACAAATGAGAAATATAATTAAGAACAAAAGTTGGAACTTGAGTGCTGCGAATATGTAAATTGTGGGTGCGGCATGGTAATAGAAACAGGACCACAGTTGTTTCCCTACCTCTTTATATATCCTGAAACCCTAAATGGTCCAGCCCCCAGCCTCACCATAAATCATTTTACACTCTTCCCCATTGCATGTGCAATCATGGCAGACATGCCATGTCCATTACCTAGCTATATTTTTACTGTACTTGTATGTCGGTTCGGTCGTTAAGGCTCTGTCATCGTGGTCGGACTGACCAAGTTAAAATCCTACCAGGGCAGGTTCATTATCTATGGATGTCTGATTTTGGTGGTCCTTGGTGGGTGCATTAGATAGCTTCTGTCCAAAATACAAATGTATATGAAGGATGAGATCTTTGTAGAGCAACCTACACATTGCCAATTGTTACAAGTCCAAAAAAAAAAAAGTGAAAGCCATAATTTTCCGAACATTATTCATGAACGATAACAGTGACTTTTGTTTTCTTCCCCCCCAACAAATATCCAAGTGATCAGACAACGGGAAGCCCCGAAAAAAGAGTCTTTAATATAGTCTTCCAAGGCAGAGCCAAAATAACAACCTAACTGCAGGGAACACACTTCTCTGCAAGGCCTAGTAGATAAATTTCTCGAACGCGTTTAGTTGGTTCCTTGGCTTTATGCTTGAGTTAGAGTGATCTGCATACGCTGTGGCTGCGGTACATGTTCATGTCGATATATGTGACACTAGCACTGGTGGTGCAAGCACGAATGGCGTTACATTATGGTGTTTGTACAATTACATGTTAGTATATTTAGATTACATCGTATAATACAACTAATTGTGCAGTGTTTAACATTAAGAACTTCCTCTTAGAGGTTTGGATGGCTTGATTTAATTGGTAATTAAAGCTGATGAAATAGGCTGTGTAAGAGACGGCCCAATGTTTTACGAAAAATATTAAACACAAAAAAAAAATTAATGATGACGAAAATTAACATCGAAAGCAAAAGGAGAGTTTCTCTTGAGGTATTCAGGAAAAAAAGAGAGCTTCTCTTGAGGTTGGAAAATAATATACGTAAAGAGTAGTGTGACTACAATATATGTTAATGAATTGACCAAGATGAAACGAAAAATATCTTACGAAAATGCAAAAGAAAACATCCATTGATCTTCCTCTTTCGTAAATTATATAATTCATATGCCTGATAAACAACAATTTTTTTGTGAACCTAATAAAACAATATGAGTAGTGACAAAGTTTCTTCATGTTCATTTTTTATCCCCTAAAAGTTATATAAAAAAGTTTGCGAGAATATAATATAATACGCCAAATTCTCCCATACAAAGCCCAAAAGTATACAACTTTGTAAAATTAGAAAATAGAATTACATTAGATTTAGAATTAGAGTTAGATTTAGGGTCCGTCTAACATGATAACGAGTTACGATAAAATATTATTTGATACTTTCAATACAAGTGTCTAATATTTCAGTTCAAATGCTAAGTACTTTTGGTACTAGTGATTAGCACGAGTGTTTTTTAGTTGTACTTTTCAATTAGTTTTTCAGTTCAGTATTTAGTATTTTGTATAGTGTATTTCAAATAGTAAAAGTTGAATTGATACTATGTCATATTAGAATTTCCCTAGATTTAGATTCGAATATGCATGTATTGGTGGGTGCAAAGATTGGGCTTGGCAAAAGGTTATATGTGAGTTGGGCTGGGTTTTGGATATCCTGAGGTCCATATGGTTTTTCGGCTTTTTGATGGGCCTAAGAAACTTATCCCCTCTCCAACTTCATGGGCCCGCGTTACAATCCTTCAAAGGCTTGTTTGGTTTGGGGTCTCGAAACCGAAATAGAGAGAGAATCCGAATGAGGCAGAATGCGATGGAATTAGAAAGAAATGACAATTCTCTCTCCTTTTTTCTTTTTCTTTTTTATTTATTTAGTAAGGAAGCAAAATTCAATTCAATTATACCATTTTCTTATAAAAAGGAAAAGAAGGCACCTTGGCTTGGAGGTGAGGATTCGTATCAACAGGCAATTATCGTACGAGGCCAGGAACCGAGATTAACGAGATATATGCACCAGGCTGGTGGCCTAACTAAATGGGCTATGAACAAGCAGCCCAAACATAGTGGTACCTTATCTTATTGGTCCGGCATTAGCCTGTAGCGTTGTCACTCCACGGATCTCATGTCACTTGTGTTGAGGAGGATTTTGTTTTTTTTTGTTTTCCAAAACGAGGAAGATATTTTTTATTAGATTTTTCTGTGTAGGTGCCGGCGACCTCAGAGGTGCGGTCGGAACCGCTGGCCGACGGCTCCAGCCCCTCCTTTTCTTTCCGATTATTCCGTTCCCATCCTTCCTTCAAAAAAAAATTGAAATTTAATTTTTATTTGAAAATATTAAATCAATATTTTTTGTGGCATGTGGCTTTGTCATACTGGTTGGCAAATCCACGTCAGCCTCCTTCAGCGGAAAAAAGTGACAGCATGACCAAATTAGTAAAAATGTGAGAGGATGAGAACGAAAATGACAAAAAAAAATTGGGACCAAAGTAACAAAAATACTGAAGGTTGAGGATCATAAGTGTTTTTTTCAACTTTTTCTTGAAAATGTTAAAAAAAAAAGATTATATAGAGATCTGACTGAGAAGGGGGGAAGGGGCGGTGGTGGCCCTAATCTTGGCCACCACCACCCTAATCAAGGTCGCTAGTGACCTTGCTCGAGTGGTGGTCGTCAAGGCCGAGGCCACCACTGCTTGAATCATTCGTCTCTCTCTTTGATTTCTAGAGAGAAAGAGAGGAACGCAATCAGAGTAGCTGCGGTCGTCAGTGAATTCCTTTGTGTCTGTGGGGGTCGACGACGAAACCTCTAACGCTTCGTTTTCCTCTTCCTTTTCGATTTTAGAAGAGAGAGAAGGATGATTGAGGTTAGTAGTAGCCGGGATTGGGGCCATGACCACCCTCCTCAGCCGTCGTCCTTTCCCCTCTCTCTTTCCCTCTCCTTCTTTGTCCCAAAGCCGAGACTGATTAGTAAACTATGTAAAAGTTGAGGGGCACCACTGCGAAAATTATAAAAAGCCCCAGCAATCCGAGTCACTACACCTACTTTTTTTACTATCGTCCATTTAGTCGTAGTGGAAGTAATGATCCGAGAAAATCCCCACAATGCCAAAGGTGGCATTCACGCACTTATTGATTTTTCTAAGAAAGGCTCGTGCGCTTAGTGTAATAAAATGGAAAATATAATAATTAATAAATGAATATGAATAATCTCATTAGGTATCAAATCTGAAACATCTTAATTACGAGACGAAAGCGTGCTTCACTATCACTATACTTTTTTTTTCACTAATTTGTTTGGCCAATATAAAACTCTTATATTGACTATCCAGTCCTCGCCGCCTATGGAGGACGATAAGTATAATGAATTTCAAACCTTGAATTTTCAGCAGAGGAAGACAACCAGCCGTCAACATTTCCTATAATATCCATGAGCCATTCCTCCCCGGCAGTAACCTTCAGCATTATAGTTCAGTGACAACCTTGTAGTCCCATTAGATATGAATAGCTAATAAAGAAGCACGAATAATCACATTAGATATCGAACTTAAAACTTATTAGTTATAATAAGAGTGCGTACTCCACGAGCGCTACATTTTTTTTTTTCACTAATTTGTTTGGTCCAAATAATACTCTTATATTGACTGTCCAGTCCTCGCCGCCTATGGAGGACGATAAATATAATAAATTCCGAACCTTGAATTTTCAACAGAGGACGATAACTAGCCGTCAACATTTCCAATAAAATCCACGAGCGACTCCTCCCCGGCAGCAACCTGAAGCATTATAGTTTAGTGACAACCTCGTAGAAGAGCTCATGGAGAATCGCATGACCATGTCCACCGTTGAAGAGGCAGGAGAGCAGAGGAGCAGCCTGGATGCTCTGCAACTCGCGGGCGCCTCTGTTCTCCCCATGGCTCTGAAGACGGCGGTCGAGCTCGGGGTGCTCGATATCATCCACAGGGCAGGTCCCGGAGCGGAGCTCTCCGCTTCTCAGATTGTCTCCAAGCTCGACAGCAAGAACCCGAGAGCTGCCTACTTGCTTGATCATATGCTCTGCCTCCTCGCCACCCACTCCGTCCTGACCTGCTCTGTGTCCCCCGCCCATCAGTCCGACGGAAGTCAAAGTCAGAGCTGCCAGAGGGTTTATGGGCTAGCCCCTGTTTCTAAGTACTTCATCAAGGACGAACAAGGAGGGTCTCTGTCTCCTCTGCTGCACTTGATTCAGCACCGGGTTGTCCTGGATATGTGGTAAGCCTTGATCTGTCGCTAAACATTAGGACCGATGTCGCTGAAAGATAATATGACACTGACGGCCTTCTTGGCATGACCGTGGAATCAGGTTTCACTGGAAGGACGCAATCTTGGAAGGGGGGCTTCCATTTGAAAAGGCACACGGGATGAGTACGATGTCGTATATCCACAAGGATGCCAGATTCGGCGAGAACTTCTGGGAAACGATGAATGATTTGAACAAGCTGTTCGTGGTCCAGATGTTGGAAGCCTACAAGGGATTCGAGGGCTTGAGGTCATTGGTCGATGTGGGAGGTCGCGATGGGTCTGTTCTTAAAATGATCATCTCCAAGTACCCGTCGATTAAGGGCGTCAACTTTGACTTGCCGTCGGTGATCGAAAAGGCGCCCTCTATTGAAGGTAAAACACAAATGATGAAAGGAAAAGGATGATGATTAATTACTTTGTGTGCTGTGTGGTTGGTTTCTGATCCATGTCGAACTGCAGGAGTTGAGAATGTTGGTGGAGACATGATTCAAGGCGTTCCGAAAGGCGAGGCCATTTTAATAAAGGTGAGGAAACTAACTATTATGCGATTAGCAAACTCGTACATACGATTAGGTTCATTTGATAGCATGCTGGGCAATGCGGAGTCAGAGCTTCCGCAGTGCTGATCGAGTTACTGACTTGTTCTGTGATTGCCAACAGTGGGTACTCCACTCTTGGACCGACGAAGAGTGCGTGAAGGTATTCAAGAACTGCCACGAATCCTTGCCGGAGAATGGGAAAGTGATGGTGGTTGATTTCGTGATTCCTGAAGCGCCCGATGCCAGCCTCGCCGTCCAGAGCGTGTTTCAACTGTGCATGTTCATGCTTAGCATGAATCCTAATAGGAACGAGAGGACGGAGAAGGACTTCGATTCTCTGGCAAAAGCAGCCGGGTTCGCGGGCGTTCGAGTTTTTCCCTGTGGTTACGGATTCTCCCTCATCGAGATATACAAAAACTGAGATGATCTGTGGTTAGAATACATCTGATTCCAAATCCTACTGGTTTGGAGTTATTCCTTCTTTAATTATCTTCATCTTAGAATAAATAAATGAGAGTTTCTGATGATCATCTTAGAATAAATAATGAGAGTTATTCCGTGGTTTGGGTAAAGTTTATAATCTCTATATCCGGATTTTAATGTACTTCTTTCTGTCCTAAACTTTAGGTTTCCAATTTTCGTTTAATCGGCAAAAATGTGGTCTGTAATGATAATGTTGTACCTCGGCCACATAACTACTCATAAAATGCCTAGCTAATTTTAATTTGACTTTTCAATAATCTAATTAGAATATCATGATCACAATATAATAACACTTAAGTAGCCCACTAATGTTAAGTGACAAACTTTACCCGTAATAGGATCCGATATTCAATAAAAAAATCTCGTCGTCACAGTCAAGTCAACCAAGCAAGAATTATAGTCTCAGTCAACATATTAGCTCAAGCTTGTATTATTCGATAAAAGGATATTTCTAAGATCGTAAATAAAAAAGATACTACTTAAATTGGTGATACATTAAAATAGTCGACGTAAGTTGATTATAGGTAATTTGGTGATTGTTTGAAAGAAATTTATAGTGAACTAACCTTACTCGAACATATTTTAATCGGATTCGTTCGACGTCTAAATATTAGGTGGTGTTGCTCGACAAAAATAGTTTGTATACTTACATTAAATAATAAATAAATAAATAATTGAAATTTAAAAAAATGATGAGATCCTATGTGAAATAAACATTTTAATTTGCGTGAGAATTAACCCGGTTAAATCTAAACTGATCAGGATCGTAGGCTTTTCGGATATTAAGTGATGTCCTAAACATTGCCATGGTTCCGCTGCTTCACAAGGAGCCAGTGGAAAAATGAAAGCTTTTTTCCGAACCTCAGATAAAGAACCCATATCGGTATTTTTTAAAAAAATAGAGAAATCAGCAGCATATTGATAAAATTTATATACTTTGATTAAAAAAGTTTAAAAATTGAAAATTAAATAAATTAAAAAGAGAGAGAGAGAGAGGGGGGGGGGGGGGGGGGGGTGGGGAACAAACCTGGAATAATTTCTTGTTAATGATAACGATTGATCATTTATATAATCTGTAATAATTTGGAAAACAATCTTTAATCTTTCTTTTAATATACTAAAACTCTTGTACCCGGTGGGGGAGGGGGGGACGAACCTGGAGCAATTTCTTGTTAATGACAATGATTGGCCATTTATATAATCTTTTAATAATTTGGAAAACAATCTTTAATCTTTCTTTTAATATACTATAACTCTTGTACATAAAATCATGTGGGACTCTCATAATTTTTTATTTTTCATCTTTTTATTTATTTATTTTTTGCATAAAACTCTTGTCCATTCTAAACTCACATTGTCAGCACCTAATTTTGGTCCACCGGCTTCAGAAGGGCAGAATCGTCGTTTTTGCCATCCGTGAGGGAAGTATTTCCGATTAATTACCCTAGTAGCCACGACTTTTCGGAGATAGCACATTTTCCTAATCTAGCACCAAATTTGTGATTTTTCAGAATAATAATACCATTTGGGACATTTTCGAATTTCGCGTACATCGACGTCAATTTTCGAAATTCGGGACAAAATTCGAGATTGAAAATAATTTTATTGTATAATATCGATCATCAAATTTTTCGGAGCGTAATGGCGGTCTCGAATTATTGTTCCGACGTCCGATCAAGAAGACGAGATTTTAAATTTTGTACGCGCGTCGATTTTGAAATTCGGAAAAAAAAAAAAAAAAAAAAAAGAAGCAACGGTCAGAAGTCAGTGACTTCTTACCGCTGCTCCCCTCCCATCATTTCCTTTCCTGTTCTTCTTCTTCCTCTTTTCTTCATTTCTTTTTTCTTTTTCCTCTTCTTCTCCTTCCCTGCCAGGACGGAACCGAGCCGATGGAACCCGAGCCTGCCGACTCCTCTGCACACGCCAACTCTTCTGCGCACGCGACTTCTCGAACACGCCAACGATTTTTGACACGCGATCTCTCTCTCTCTCTCTCTCTCGCTCTCTCAGTTTTTCGGGACAAGAAAACCGAAGCTCACGGTCGAAAAAAAGGAGAGGAAACCCGCAGCTGAAAAAAAAAAAAAACTCTCTCGAGCTCACGGATTCTCGCCCTCAGCTCGTTCGGACATCGACCCCTCAGCTCGAACGAAAAAAAATCCGGAGCTCATCGATTCTCCCAAAAAATATTTTCCCACAGCTCACGTTCTCCCTTAGCTTACCCGGATTTCCCACACAGCTGAAACTCCCGAAAAACTCCAGCTATCACACGGATTCTTCGAGAGTTCGATTTCCGGAATTTCTCTCAGCTCACACGCCCTCGGAAACCCGGAGCTCGAACCCGGACCGAAACCCTCAGCTCGACCCGCGCCTCACCCCCAGCTCACGGGCGACCTTCGGATCCCTCATCGACTTCGCCCTCGCCTCTCGCGCCATACCTCAGCTCGCTCTCCCGACGCTCAACCACCCGAACTACCCCTCTTCTTCCTCTGTGTTCAGTGTGTAGCTAATCGGGTCGTTACATTTTTTTCGGGTTGAACAGATCGCCCAGCCCCGCAGCACAGACCGGGTCCAGCAGCGCCGATCCACACCAGCTGCGGACGGCCCAGCCCAGCTCGCGTCGGCCCAGCCCAGCTCGCGTCGGCCCAGCCCAGCTCGCGTCAGTCCAGTCCAGCTCGCGTCCGCCCACTCGGCCCGGTCCACTCCCACTGAAGCTCGGCCCAGTCAGCCCGGCCCAACTCGTCCAACATTTTAAATTTTTTACTTTTTTTCTTTTCCTTTTCTGATTTACAGAATCACCCCTCAACTTCCCGAATTAGGTAAATCCTTTACTTAGTGGCATGTTTAGGGCTCATTTTCTGAATATCTATGTTTGCTTGGATGAATATGATGCGAAATGAATGTTATTGGGCTGTGCGAGTGATCGGATTTGTCTCAAACTCGATTTTACGGACTTTTCGTTTTGTCTCATTTCAGTACAGAGGACGCATTTTTTTATTTTTAGATCTGCTCGGAATTTAAAAATGGTTTCCAGTCAAGTCCCGGTCATTTTAACTTCTCCAGATCAGTCCTGAACTTTTCGGAATTTTTGAATCAGTCCCTGAACTTTTCGGAATTCTTAAATCAGTCCCTAAACTTTCGGAATTTTCACATTAGTCCCCGAACTTTTCGAATTTTCACATCAGTCCCTGAACTTTTCGGAATTCTCAAATCAGTCCCTGAACTTTTCGGAATTTTCAAATCAGTCCTGAACATTTTCCAAAGGACATCCAGCCCTTTACTACTTGGATCACCGACCGACAACGTATGTGCCATGTTTAAATATTTTATTCCTGTAATTATATGTATACGGCATGACGTGTGTGTTTTGCATGATTTTTCGCTCTCCATGAATCGGTGTCGTTTTATCGATTTCGTTGATATCACGTTTTGTGTGTATGTTTGTATGTATTTATCATGATCATGGCGGCACCGGTTATGTAAATTTGTATGTTCGTCGTGCTTGATGCGGTAAAATGCTCTTGATCCGTGTTTAAATGCTTTATTATCGTTTAAATCGAAACCTCACATGAACCGGGTTAATCATGCAAACTCGACCTAAAATTAATTTTTTAAATCCTAAGATGGTCGGGAATTAGGATCCGCATCGGACGGTCCATCAATGATCGGCTCGACGGTCTGAAACTCGAATATTTAGAGCATTTGGCAAAACATTAATCAATTTAATCAATAATTTCACTAACGGGGTAATTGGACGTTCATGCGATTGATTAATTCGCTTGGCCCTAATAATTTTGTACGAATTAGTAATAAGCCGGTAACACGCGTCGATAGGTTGCAAACATGCGTTGGTGCCCTTTTCAAAGCTCGTAAATTTTATCAAAATCGAGACACGTGGCTCGATGTGACATGGACGTCTAGGAAAATCTTGCGCGACTTGACTCGAGGCATCACCTGATTTCAGGAAACTCAGGTCGGGACGTGGAAGTTTTTCTTAGATCACTTCCGGATAGATTAACCGATCTTTTGACTCTTTTAGGGTTCTTGACAACCCTAGAAAATTCAAGGGATCGGTTAGCGCCGGTCACAGGCCGAGGTGGCCCGCACCGCGTAATCTCTCTTTCCCGAAGACAATTTTTCACCTCAAGGGCAAAATCGTCTATTTGCAACCTAGCGACACCCCCTAGGATTAGAATAAGAGAAACATTATGGTATTGGGGTAGGGATGGGCTACCTATCTAGGCGCAGGTTCATCTGCATAGCCCGCTCTATCCGACCGATGAGTTTTTGTTATTCTAGCATAGTCTCGGGTAGTTAGTTCGGGTGGATTGGCTCAAAATACAAACACCGGACTAATTATATACCTGGTTAAGACAAAAACGGGCAATAGCGGGATAAGCGTTAGGTTCTAGGACTTACGAGCGGAATCCATATTCGGTAATAACTTGTAACAACCATAGTGTCACAACATAGAACAATTCTAAAAGCAATCCACAAACATAAGATTTGACAACAGACGTCACGTACGTCAAGTTCTCGAAAATAATGCCAAGTGCGAAATACCTTCCCGAGGCGATCCTTGATCGATTTCACACCTTATACCCACTTTGTCTGTTTAGGGTAGGATTTGCATGCCAAGATACCCCGGTTAATAATTGGTTAATTCACGTAAATTCGGCAATAATAAAACCCAATTGTTTGTTTATTTATGCCCGTTTTGTTACATTATTGCACTTGTTTTGTTTTGCGGATCGAGCCTGATCCCTTAGGACACGATACATAGGGGGTCCAACGCCCCAACCGTAGATCACGGGGTCTAATCCCCTAACACTGAGCGCGCATCTTAATTTCAATTCCAGTCTTTCAAACCACACGGTGAGCACAAGTGGAATAATAACCGAACGCGATTCGACCGGGATTCAGTTGTAATTTGTATTTTACTTATTTGAGAGGACAATGTAAGGATTTATGTTGTACATTTATTCATGTAAGAATCCCGGTCGGAGAGTGGACGGTCGGAATGTTCCTTCGAATTTACGATGTCAAAACGCGTAAGATTGAGCGGAACTTAATTAAGCGGTAATTAAATTAAAATGGCAAGCCTAGACAAGCTAGAGTACCGATAGGGCATGCGAGATATAGGCTCGCATGTAACAGAACCCCCGAATTCGGAACCTCAGGTTTCGCAGACCATATGCCTTAGCAATTAGGTGTACCCCGTACCCCTAGACCCGGGTAACTTGCTGGCCCTCGACCTTCGGGTCGTAAAATGGCAAGTGGCGACTCCTTCTCACGTGCGTCCGTCGCGCGTCCCCGGGAAGGTGGACACTCCCAAGCCGCGTTGCATAGGCGCGAGTGATGAGGCAGTTTGGCAGTCTGCAGACAGTCCCCGAGGACACGGCACGGGCTAAATTCGAACACACTTGGCGGGAAGATCAGACATCCGTAGATCGCCAAAGAGACATCGAACGGGTTTTGGACGTGTGGCGAACCGTGGTCATCGAGCGTCCGTATTTCCCCGAGCATCCAACCCTTGAAGAATAGGATTTCCAGGCTACCGAGGAATATGTCCTCCGTTTCTATCGGTGGGGTCCTACAGCACACGAGGATTCCGCCGACTCCCCACGAGCTGAAGATAACGGACCAACGGGAGCGTCTCTCACCCCGAACGTGGCCATCCAAGCGGAGCTTGCTAACCTCAGGACCGAGAGAGATCACCTTCGTCGGGAAGTCGCAGAGAAAGACGAGCAGCTTGTGGATCAACGACAATTACAGAGAGAGCTCGCCCAGGCCCGTGCCGAGCTGCAGAGGCGCGAACAGGAGCTGGCACGAGCGAATGTCGCCTTGGAGAGGTTCAGGAAGAGAGCCCGTGGAGGTCCACGTACCCCTTAGGATAGACGCCTCCACCAGGCCCTCACCTGAATCGGTGCTCTCCACGGCAACAGTCACTCGCACCCTGAGCGCGGTAGAAGAACGATTTAGGGCTTGTTTTTAATTGCATTGTATCTTAGAAACCTTTTGAATCAATGCGAGTGACAACATTAGTTTTCAAATCCATGCATCTCATGCACGTCATCCCCTTATTTATTATGTCACACGTTTTTACTTTTAGAACGTAACTCGTTTGCGTAGATATTTACACACTTGTTAATACAGGTAACCATAACTGGCGCCACACCGTTATCTCACTCGTCTGCAATCGAAGATGGCACAAAACAATCAGCTTGCTAGCTCCGAGGAGAACACTCCACCGACGTCGGTTTATTATCAACCGTCCATGACTCAAGCACTGCCACCACTAACTCCTGCAGGCGCACCCCCGGTACACTCGGGAGAATTCCCGCCACCAGTCCCAACATCGGAAGCCCAAGCACCGTCCACCTCTACAGAGGGTGCGGCCCGCATCGTCGCACTGGAAGACGATATCTCCACATTAAGGGGCACGGTCAATCAGATGGCTGCCGACATGGCCGAGCTCATGGCCCTACTCAGAGCTCCAAACCACACCTCCTCGAACTCTACTCCGCCTCCGGGGTACGGGCCAACAGTCGACCCAAACCCTTGGGTCCCGCCGACCCATGCTCCGGAAGGTATTGAAGCGCCTGCGATACACGCACCGGCGGGCCTCCCAGCTAACGTCCCTCCGCCATCGGTGACTCTCCCGGTAGCCATTCCTCTTCCACCGTCGAACCCGACTACTCTAGTACCGCCGCCGATGTCCATACCGGTTCCGGCACCGGTTTACGCGGCTCCTCCGCCGATGGTCTTCCCGGCACAGAGCCCCCACGCTCCTGCTCACACAGCCGAGCCTGTCCCATTCCAAGCTCCACAACCCCACATCAGCTTTTCTTACCCAACTCTACCTCCCCTAAACATTCCCATCCCTGAACCGGGCACGCCAACCCAAGCTGTCCCCATAGCTCCACCGACAAACTTTCTCCCGGAAATGGGGACTGAGCAGGAGCAGAGATTGAAGAAGATGGAAGAGAACATCAAAGCCTTACAATCAGGTGGTCCTCGCCTCGATGCCGGCGATTGCGATTGGAGTCTTTTTCCGGGTATGCGGCTACCCCCGAAGATTAAGGTGCCTGAATTCCAAAGGTACCATGGCACTACCGACCCCCGTCACCATCTCCGTCACTACAGGGGAAAGATGCTGCAGTACTGGGACTACGAAGAGTTCGTCATCCACACGTTCCAGGACAGTTTGGCGGGAGCGGCTCTTGATTGGTACATGTCACTGAAAGCCGCGGATATCCCTACATGGACGGACCTTTCGGGCAAATTCATCGACCAGTACAAGTACTGTGCAGAAACGCCCCCGACCCTGTTGGAGCTCAGTACAATGGAGATGGCCGAGGATCAGGGCTTCGAGGCCTACGCAGTAAAGTGGAGGGCTAGAGCGGCGAAACATGTCCCCCCGATCAGTGAGACGCAGCAGATCCAATTATTCCACTCTACCCTCAAAGGGGTCTACTACTTGCACCTGTTGGCTCACACGTCTTCGTTCTCCAACCTTATCGACGCCGGGAAGAAGCTTGATATCGGCGTTAAGCTCGGCAAGATAGAAGGACCGGCCGAGAAGAAAGAGGGAGAGTCCTCGAAGAAGGTTGCTACTGGGACACCCTCCGCGGGAAACAGGAGAGGAAAAGACGCGTCCGTCAATGCTGTTAACTCAGGGCGCCAAGCCCCCCAACAATATTCCATCAATTACACGCCCGCACCACCGACTACTCAGGCGTATGCCACCTCCGGTGCATTATCAGCAGCAACTCCCAGCGCAACAAGTATATTATTCCGCCCCGCCGGCCTCCTTTCCGTTGCCGGCCCCGCACAATTACGTCCCTATTCCCCCTCCGATCCAACAAAGCAGGCCTCCGGCTTCGAGAACTCCTCAGCCGGTGCAACGGGCTCCGGCCCCGCAGGACCAACAAAGCACTGCGCCGCGGCGCAGACAATTCACACCCCTTCCGGCCCCGCTCTCCCACATATACCGGCAACTCCTCGCAGGCAATAGGATTAAATCAGTAGCGCCTAACCCCGATTTCGACCCCACCATTCAGGATCAGAGTCGGCACTGCGAGTACCATCAGGGCGCACCCGGTCACACCACCGACGATTGTTGGAAGCTCAGGAGAAGATCCAAGCTATGATTGATGGCAAACAACTCACGTTCAACGCCGTCAAACCTCCGAACGTGCAAGTTAATCCTCTTCTCGATCACGGGTCAAGCTCGGGACCCAGCATTAACATGATCAGTGTTTGTGCCATAGGGGAGTACGAGACCGGGCAGGAGCCATCCGCCCCGTTCGTAATCGAATATGTGCCTGCGGAAACCGGTATAGGGTACGCAGGGTTTGATGCCACGCCAGCCCCATTCGTGATAGATGTCCCCGCACGAGAGCCATATCAAGATAGCAAGGTTCCGTGGACCTACGAAGGGAGTGTCGGGAACCTCGAGCGTCAATTCAGCGTCATGGGCGTGACGCGCTCGGGACGAGTGTATGAAAACCCGGAGGTCGCGAACAAAGGAAAGGCGCCTGCTGCGACATTAGGAATCGCCCCGGAAGCTACGCCGATCCCACAAAAGAAGGTGACCGAAGAGGAAGCCGAGGCTTTTATGAAGATCATCAAGGCAAGCGAGTATAAGGTTGTTGAACAAATGGGCAAGTCTCCGGCCCACATTTCACTACTCGCCCTTCTCTTAAGTTCGGAGCCACATCGTGAAGCGCTCCTGAAGGTCCTGACGGCGGCACAGGTCCCCAAGGAGACGGCTCCAGATCTCATTGAAGAAACCGTTGGTTCGATATTCTCCAACAATATTTCATTCTCGGATGACGAGCTTCCCTCCGAAGGATACGCACACTCGCGGGCGTTGCACATTGTCTGTAAGTCCAATAACTTCGTGGTAGGCCGGGTCATGATCGACAATGGTTCGGCTCTCAATGTATGCCCTGTTTCCACAATGAAGCAGATGAATGTGGATCTAAATCGTATTCGTCCAAGCAAGACAGCGGTTCGAGCCTTCGATGGCTCGCGGAGAGAGGTGAACGGAGAGATCGACCTTCTGATCGAGGTAGGTCCATGTTCATTCAATGTCACTTTTCAGGTGCTCGACATCCCCAATGCCTTCAGCTTGCTGCTCGGGAGGCCATGGATCCATTTTGCGGGCGCAGTCCCCTCCACCTTGCACCAAAAGCTTAAGTTCATCGTGGAAGAGCGACTCATCACGGTCAAAGGTGAGGAGGACTATGCGATTTATAAGGAGACGGCTGTCCCCTATATCAGTATTGGGGACGATCAGAACCTCCCCTTCCATTCGTTCGACACCATCTCCGTCATCCGAGACTACGGAAAGGCCGGTCCGTCCCGCGCCGACCGCATGGTGGGGAAGATCTTGCTGCGCCATAATTACATTCCGGGTTCCGGACTCGGAGCACGTGGGCAAGGGATCAACCGCCCAATCGAGATCGAAGAGTACAAGAACAGGAGGGGACTCGGTTTTCGCCCTTCCTGCCACGAGATTATTGAAGCCCGTAGAGGCAAGCGCCCCCACCGTCTCGCAGCGTACTACGGGAAGATCAACAGGGGCACCCCAGTTCCGCCACTCTCCCACTTCTTTTCAGGATCACAGCACATCGTCGGAGGTACTCTTGACGGCCCCTCCTCGGATTTAGACGACGCGCTTGTCGATCTGCCAGGCATATACGCCGTCACCGAGGAGACTCCTTCAGGGGTCTACATCCGCCTCGCGCAGGAGAATGAGGAGCTCAACAACTGGACCTCAGTCCCGCGCTACTCGGCTGTAATCGCCGATGTGTAAGGCTATCTTTGTAGACGATGTTTCCCGCGTGTCGGCAAAGTCATAAGCCACACGACGGAAGAGGGGTTTTTGTTATGGCATCAATGTTCCCACCTTCAATGAAATCCCTACATGCATTTTTGAATTCTCATGTCTCCTTCGTTTCCTTCTCTCTTACTCATTCGCAGCACTTTAAATATTTCTAAGACGATTCGTTTAAATTTCCAGGCTCCACTCCAATCCAAATCTTCGACGCGTCGATTCGAACCCATCCGAAGAACTCCTCGAAGAGCCCCAACCCATATACTTCGGGGAAGGGCTCGACGAGGACGGTCGAGTGCCTGAGATAGAGGAGAGTTTGCACCGCCTCGAGAACCGTCAACTCACCTCAGTTGAGCCAACAGAAGAAATCAACATAGGCACTGAAGAGGAACCTCGCACGCTAAAGATCGGGACGGGCCTCGATCCAACACAACGAGCTCGGATGATCGATTTCTTGAAGGAGTACCAAGAGGTCTTTGCCTGGTCCTACGCCGACATGCCGGGCTTAGATCCGTCGATAGTCAAGCACTCTCTCCCACTCGATACAGAGAACTTCCCGCCCAAACGACAACACCTACGGCGGCAGCGAGCCGGCCTTCTCCTCCGCATCAAGGACGAGGTCGTTAAGCAGATAAATGCGGGATTCCTAGAAGTCTGCAATTACTCTGAATGGGTGGCAAATATCGTGCCCGTGGAGAAAAAGGACGGAAGGGTCAGGGTTTGCGTCGACTATCGGGACCTCAACAAGGCTAGTCCTAAAGACAACTTCCCTCTGCCTCACATCGACGTCTTGGTCGACAACACCGCGCGCCACAATCAGTTCTCCTTCATGGATGGCTTTTCGGGGTATAACCAAATCCGGATGGCTGAAGACGACAAGATCAAAACGACTTTCATCACGATGTGGGGCACGTTTTGCTACAAGGTCATGCCCTTCGGGCTCAAAAATGCCGGGGCAACCTACCAACGGGCAATGGTTACGCTCTTCCACGACATGATGCATAAGGAGATCGAGGTCTACGTCGACGACATGATCGCAAAGTCCAAGGAGGGAGAGGATCACCTCGTCAATCTGAGGCGTCTCTTCGAACGTCTCAAGAAGTACAAGCTTAGGCTCAACCCGGCCAAGTGCACATTCGGCGCGAAATCCAGAAAACTGCTAGGATTTGTGGTCAGAGAGCGAGGCATCGAGGTCGATCCTGACAAGGTGAAAGCGATTAGGGAGTTACCTCCGCCATCAACAGTGCGCGAGGTACGGAGCTTCTTAGGACGACTGAACTACATCGCGCGTTTCATCGCGAACTTATCAGATAAGTTTCAACCCCTCTTCCGGCTGCTTCGTAAAAATGCAGCAATTGAATGGGACGACGATTGTCAGAAGGCCTTTGACGATATTAAGACATACTTAGTTCAGTCGCCGGTGTTGGTCCCGCCCACGCCAGGTCGACCTCTCATTCTTTACCTGACGGTGCGCCGGCAATCATTGGGGTGCATGCTGGGACAAGAAGATGAGTCCACACGCGCAGAACATGCCATCTACTATCTGAGCAAGAAGTTTACCGAAGGGGAATCCAATTACCCGGAGATTGAGAAGATGTGCTGCGCACTGGTGTGGGTCATGCAGAGACTTCGACAGTACACCCTCTATCACACTATCCGCTTGCTGTCGAAAGCGGATCCCCTGAAATATCTACTTGGTAGCCCATCCTCCATGAGGAACATTGCAAAGTGGCGCTGTCAACTGACGGAGTACGACATCGAGTATGTGCCCCGCACATCAGTCAAGGGGCAAGCAATTGCAGACCATTTGGCGGAATTTCCCATCGAGGATGACACGCCGATCAACTCCGACTTTCCAGACGAAGGGATCCTCCGAGTAGATGAGGAGGAGGATGGGACCGCGTGGAAGATGTATTTCGACGGCGCGGTGAATTCCACCGGTTCTGGTATCGGCGCAGTGCTGATATCCCCGGACGGACGTTATTACCCGATTGCAGCAAAAGTTAATTTTCTCTGCACCAATAATGTGGCCGAATACGAGGCATGCATCCTTGGCTTGCAAGCAGCGATTGATTTCAAGGTGAAAGAGCTAGAAGTGTTCGGAGATTCAATGCTCACAATCTTCCAAACGTTAGGGCAATGGAAGACGAAAGACACAAAGTTAGTACCATACCACGAGTATCTCGAGGAGTTAGCGGAGAACTTCGAGAAAATCTCGTTCACCTACACGCCACGTATCAAGAATCAGTTTGCAGATGCACTCGCGACACTGGCATCAATGGTGAGCATCACAAAAGAAAACCTCATCGAGCCACTTGAGATCGAGATTGCCAAAGGCCCGGCTTACTGCGACACAATCGAGGCGACTGATGAACAGCCATGGTACGAAGACATCAAACATTTTCTGCAAACTGGCCAATACCCGACATTTGCTAACCGTCGGGACCGGAAAACACTTAGGCGACTCACAGCGCATTACTTCCTGAGCGGAGAGACTCTCTACCGCCGTTCCTTCGACGCCACGCTACTCCGGTGTGTTGACGAAAACGAGGCACAACGCCTCATGGGAGAGATACATGAAGGGAGTTGTGGACCCCATATGAGCGGTCTCATGCTCACCAAGAAACTCATGCGCCTAGGTTACTTTTGGTCCACCATGGAGGCCGACTGCGCCAAACACGTCAGACACTGCCACTTGTGCCAGGTCTATGCCGATCAGATCAAAGCACCCCCCAATGAGCTACGCCCGATGGCGGCCCCGTGGCCCTTTTCAATGTGGGGCATTGACGTGATCGGCCCTATCAATCCCAAAGCATCCAATGGACACATGTTCATTTTGGTGCTAATTGACTATTTCACCAAGTGGATCGAGGCCATAACGCTCGCTTCGGTCACCGCAAATGCCGTGGCACGTTTCCTTAAGCGCGACATCATCGCCCGATATGGAGTCCCCGAAACAATCATCACCGACAATGCTAAGAACCTGAACAACAGGATCATCGATGAGCTTTGTGAGCGATTCAAAATACACCACCGCAATTCCACACCATACCGTCCCCAAATGAACGGTGCGGTGGAGGCTGCGAACAAAAACATCAAGAGGATCATCGAGAAAATGACGGTGACCTATAAGGATTGGCACGAGATGCTCCCTTTTGCGCTCTTGGCATATCGAACGTCCATCCGCACTTCAACCGGGGCAACTCCGTACTCCTTAGTCTACGGCATGGAAGCAATCCTCCCAATCGAAGTGGAGATTCCCTCCATGAGGGTCCTCGCCGAGTCCAAGCTCGAAGAAGCAGAATGGGCGAAGCAGCGCTACGAACAGCTCAATCTCATTGACGAGAAACGGCTAACAGCGATCTGCCACGGTCAATGCTACCAACAAAGAATGGCTCGAGCGTTCAATGCAAGGGTTCGCCACCGCGAATTCCGCCCCGGTGATCTCGTCCTACGAAAGGTCTTGCACATCACACCTGACTCTCGGGGCAAGTTTGCATACAAGTATGATGGACATTTCGTCGTCAGGGAAGTCTTCTCCGGAGGGGCAATTATCCTAAGCGATATGGACGGGACCGAAAACGCACTCCCGGTCAATGCCGATGCCCTTAAGAAGTACTACCCTTAATGGCCTCTTTGTCATCCGGCGGTTTCTTTGTGTTCTCGGAGGTTTCGGGCTACCGTTCAGGCCCTTATCTTCCTCTGTCTTCCTTTGGGCTCTGTGCCATTTCACCTCACCACATTTTCTATTTATCACGCACGTGTCCTGTCCATTCAATTCTTCTCATATAAGGATACTTCAGAGAGAAAAATAATAATTTTCCCGCTAGGTCGAAAACCTCCTTGAGGCGGCCTAGGCAAAAGTTAGGGAACGAGGGGCACGACTTAAAATCCCGCAAAGGGGAGTCGTGGCAAAAAGAGAGCGCAAATCAATTTCTCGCTAGGCCGAAAACCCGCAAAGGGCGGTCTAGGCAAAAGTTAGAGGAACCGAGAGGTGCGATCAGACCCGGACAGGGGCGATCGTAGCAAAAGGTGAGCACTCATGTGAGAAAAGTCAAATAAAATACCCCGCTAGGTCGTTACTCATCCTACGGCCTAGGCAAAAATTAGGGGCAATTGTCGGCTTGACCACGAAAGAACAGCGGCACTTCTCGTGAAACTACAGCTAGTAGTGGTTCGGCAGTCCTCGACGCAAGCAAACTCTCTTCGACTCTCCAGGCTCGAGACATGCCTCGAAATGGGGTCGAATCGTCGTATCCTTAATTTGGAGGATCCTAAAGATCCCTCCCTTTACCTTTACTCAAAACTCTGCGGGCCATGCCCCTCCTCGAAAAAAAAAAAAGCCTTTCTTTTAGTCAAGTACATGTCACATTCGGGGACACGGTCGCCCCTCAAATGGCCACTGTGTCCAAATCCCCGAAGCATCGCTAAATAGATTTCCTTTGCACATCGTAATTCCAGCGGTATTGCGTGACTGACAACGACCGTTAGCCGCAATTCCTTGTGTGCAGGTGTGAGCATTCGGATCCTGAAAGGTGTCTCTTCCTGACGGACTCATGTCTGCCTTATGCGACAAGACGAAATCCCAATCCGAGCGGATGACCCTCAAGGAGACACACAACGCCCAATCCTGCGACAAGCGACGAACAACGCTTGCCACGGCACCGTCATAAGCACAATATGAGCTCGAATCCAACGGATCATGGCCTTCGCCCTCCGGCGCCCTGCGTCGTCCCCCAACATTAGTCATTGCTTCTACATTCCATCTTTACCGCTTTTCGGACTCCGCGTCCAGGACTCCGTGTCCATCTTTACTGCTTTTCGGACTCCGCGTCCAGGACTTCGTGTCCATTTTTACTGCTTTTCGGACTCCGTGTCCATCTTTACTGCTTTTCGGACTCCGTGTCCAGGACTCCGTGTCCATCTTTACTGCTTTTCGAACTCCGCGTCCAGGACTCCGTGTCCATTTTTACTGCTTTTCGGACTCCGCGTCCATCTTTACTGCTTTTCGGACTCCGCGTCCAGGACTCCGTGTCCATCTTTACTGCTTTTCGGACTCCGCGTCCAGGACTCCGTGTCCATCTTTACTGCTTTTCGGACTCCGCGTCCAGGACTTCGTGTCCATTTTTACTGCTTTTCGGACTCCGTGTCCATCTTTACTGCTTTTCGGACTCCGTGTCCATCTTTACTGCTTTTCGGATTCCGCGTCCAGGACTCCGTGTCCATCTTTACCGCTTTTCGAACTCCATGTCCAGGACTTCGTGTCCTTCTTTACAGCTTTTCGGACTTCGCGTCCAGGACTCCGTGTCCATCTTTACTGCTTTTCGGACTTCGTGTCCAGGACTCCGTGTCCATCTTTATTGCCTTTCGGACTCCGCGTCCATCTTTACCGCTTTTCGGACTCCGCGTCCAGGACACCGTGTCCTTCTTTACTGCTTTTCGGACTCCGTGTCCATCTTTATTGCTTTTTCGGACTTCGCGACCAGGACTCCGTGTCCATCTTTAGTGCTTTTTCGGACTTCGCGTCCAGGACTCCGTGTCCATCTTTACTGCTTTTCGGACTTCGCGTCCAGGACTCTATGTCCATCTTTATTGCTTTTCGGACTCCGTGTCCAGGACTCCGCGTCCATCTTTATTGCTTTTTCGGACTTCGCGTCCAGGACTCCGTGTCCATCTTTACAGCTTTCCGGACTCCGCATCCAGGACTCCGTGTTCATCTTTATTGCTTTTCGAACTTCGTGTCCAGGACCCCGTGTCCATCTTTACAGCTTTTCGGACTACGTGTCCATCTTTACTGCTTTCCGAACTTCGCGTCCACCATTATCGCTTTTAGGACTTCGTGTTCACATTTATTGCTTTACGGACTTTAGCCCTGCATTTTCTTTTTCGAGTTACAAATTCACACCGTATCATTTCCTTGCCATGACTCCTTTGTCTTTTTCCTCCCGCAAACAGGTCCGTTGCATCTGGGAGAATGGCCAGATAGTCGTCAAGATCGAACGGGTGCTTCTCATAATCTTTGGCTGCACCCTCTATCCGAGCACGCAACCAAAGAGGGGCAAGCTGTCAGCACCTAATTTTGGTCCACCGGCTTCAGAAGGGCAGAATCGTCGTTTTTGCCATCCGTGAGGGAAGTATTTCCGATTAATTACCCTAGTAGCCACGACTTTTCGGAGATAGCACATTTTCCTAATCTAGCACCAAATTTGTGATTTTTCAGAATAATAATACCATTTGGGACATTTTCGAATTTCGCGTACATCGACGTCAATTTTCGAAATTCGGGACAAAATTCGAGATTGAAAATAATTTTATTGTATAATATCGATCATCAAATTTTTCGGAGTGTAATGGCGGTCTCGAATTATTGTTCCGACGTCCGATCAAGAAGACGAGATTTTAAATTTTGTACGCGCGTCGATTTTGAAATTCGAAAAAAAAAAAAAAAAAAAGCAACGGTCAGAAGTCAGTGACTTCTGACCGCTGCTCCCCTCCCATCATTTCCTTTCCTGTTCTTCTTCTTCCTCTTTTCTTCATTTCTTTTTTCTTTTTCCTCTTCTTCTCCTTCCCTGCCAGGACGGAACCGAGCCGATGGAACCCGAGCCTGCCGACTCCTCTGCACACGCCAACTCTTCTGCGCACGCGACTTCTCGAACACGCCAACGATTTTTGACACGCGATCTCTCTCTCTCTCTCTCTCTCGCTCTCTCAGTTTTTCGGGACAAGAAAACCGAAGCTCACGGTCGAAAAAAAGGAGAGGAAACCCGCAGCTAAAAAAAAAAAACTCTCTCGAGCTCACGGATTCTCGCCCTCAGCTCGTTCGGACATCGACCCCTCAGCTCGAACGAAAAAAAAATCCGGAGCTCATCGATTCTCCCAAAAAATATTTTCCCACAGCTCACGTTCTCCCTTAGCTTACCCGGATTTCCCACACAGCTGAAACTCCCGAAAAACTCCAGCTATCACACGGATTCTTCGAGAGTTCGATTTCCGGAATTTCTCTCAGCTCACACGCCCTCGGAAACCCGGAGCTCGAACCCGGACCGAAACCCTCAGCTCGACCCGCGCCTCACCCCCAGCTCACGGGCGACCTTCGGATCCCTCATCGACTTCGCCCTCGCCTCTCGCGCCATACCTCAGCTCGCTCTCCCGACGCTCAACCACCCGAACTACCCCTCTTCTTCCTCTGTGTTCAGTGTGTAGCTAATCGGGTCGTTACATTTTTTTCGGGTTGAACAGATCGCCCAGCCCCACAGCACAGACCGGGTCCAGCAGCGCCGATCCACTCCAGCTCGCGTCGGCCCAGCCCAGCTCGCGTCGGCCCAGCCCAGCTCGCGTCAGTCCAGTCCAGCTCGCGTCCGCCCACTCGGCCAGGTCCACTCCCACTGAAGCTCGGCCCAGTCCGCCCGGCCCAACTCGTCCAACAATTTAAATATTTTACTTTTTTTCTTTTCCTTTTCTGATTTACAGAATCACCCCTCAACTTCCCGAACTAGGTAAATCCTTTACTTAGTGGCATGTTTAGGGCTCATTTTCTGAATATCTATGTTTGCTTGGATGAATATGATGCGAAATGAATGTTATTGGGCTGTGCGAGTGATCGGATTTGTCTCAAACTCGATTTTACGGACTTTTCGTTTTGTCTCATTTCAGTACAGAGGACGCATTTTTTTATTTTTAGATCTGCTCGGAATTTAAAAATGGTTTCCAGTCAAGTCCCGGTCATTTTAACTTCTCCAGATCAGTCCTGAACTTTTCGGAATTTTTGAATCAGTCCCTGAACTTTTCGGAATTCTTAAATCAGTCCCTAAACTTTCGGAATTTTCACATTAGTCCCCGAACTTTTCGAATTTTCACATCAGTCCCTGAACTTTTCGGAATTCTCAAATCAGTCCCTGAACTTTTCGGAATTTTCAAATCAGTCCTGAACATTTTCCAAAGGACATCCAGCCCTTTACTACTTGGATCACCGACCGACAACGTATGTGCCATGTTTAAATATTTTATTCCTGTAATTATATGTATACGGCATGACGTGTGTGTTTTGCATGATTTTTCGCTCTCCATGAATCGGTGTCGTTTTATCGATTTCGTTGATATCACGTTTTGTGTGTATGTTTGTATGTATTTATCATGATCATGGCGGCACCGGTTATGTAAATTTGTATGTTCGTCGTGCTTGATGCGGTAAAATGCTCTTGATCCGTGTTTAAATGCTTTATTATCGTTTAAATCGAAACCTCACATGAACCGGGTTAATCATGCAAACTCGACCTAAAATTAATTTTTTAAATCCTAAGATGGTCGGGAATTAGGATCCGCATCGGACGGTCCATCAATGATCGGCTCGACGGTCTGAAACTCGAATATTTAGAGCATTTGGCAAAACATTAATCAATTTAATCAATAATTTCACTAACGGGGTAATTGGACGTTCATGCGATTGATTAATTCGCTTGGCCCTAATAATTTTGTACGAATTAGTAATAAGCCGGTAACACGCGTCGATAGGTTGCAAACATGCGTTGGTGCCCTTTTCAAAGCTCGTAAATTTTATCAAAATCGAGACACGTGGCTCGATGTGACATGGACGTCTAGGAAAATCTTGCGCGACTTGACTCGAGGCATCACCTGATTTCAGGAAACTCAGGTCGGGACGTGGAAGTTTTTCTTAGATCACTTCCGGATAGATTAACCGATCTTTTGACTCTTTTAGGGTTCTTGACAACCCTAGAAAATTCAAGGGATCGGTTAGCGCCGGTCACAGGCCGAGGTGGCCCGCACCGCGTAATCTCTCTTTCCCGAAGATAATTTTTCACCTCAAGGGCAAAATCGTCTATTTGCAACCTAGCGACACCCCCTAGGATTAGAATAAGAGAAACATTATGGTATTGGGGTAGGGATGGGCTACCTATCTAGGCGCAGGTTCATCTGCATAGCCCGCTCTATCCGACCGATGAGTTTTTGTTATTCTAGCATAGTCTCGGGTAGTTAGTTCGGGTGGATTGGCTCAAAATACAAACACCGGACTAATTATATACCTGGTTAAGACAAAAACGGGCAATAGCGGGATAAGCATTAGGTTCTAGGACTTACGAGCGGAATCCATATTCGGTAATAACTTGTAACAACCATAGTGTCACAACATAGAACAATTCTAAAAGCAATCCACAAACATAAGATTTGACAACAGACGTCACGTACGTCAAGTCCTCGAAAATAATGCCAAGTGCGAAATACCTTCCCGAGGCGATCCTTGATCGATTTCACACCTTGTACCCACTTTGTCTGTTTAGGGTAGGATTTGCATGCCAAGATACCCCGGTTAATAATTGGTTAATTCACGTAAATTCGACAATAATAAAACCCAATTGTTTGTTTATTTATGCCCGTTTTGTTACATTATTGCACTTGTTTTGTTATGCGGATCGAGCCTGATCCCTTAGGACACGATCCATAGGGGGTCCAACGCCCCAACCGTAGATCACGGGGTCTAATCCCCTAACACTGAGCGCGCATCTTAATTTCAATTCCAGTCTTTCAAACCACACGGTGAGCACAAGTGGAATAATAACCGAACGCGATTCGACCGAGATTCAGTTGTTGTAATTTGTATTTTACTTATTTGAGAGGACAATGTAAGGATTTATGTTGTACATTTATTCATGTAAGAATCCCGGTCGGAGAGTGGACGGTCGGAATGTTCCTTCGAATTTACGATGTCAAAACGCGTAAGATTGAGCGGAACTTAATTAAGCGGTAATTAAATTAAAATGGCAAGCCTAGACAAGCTAGAGTACCGATAGGGCATGCGAGATATAGGCTCGCATGTAACAGAACCCCCGAATTCGGAACTTCAGGTTTCGCAGACCATATGCCTTAGCAATTAGGTGTACCCCGTACCTCTAGACCCGGGTAACTTGCCGGCCCTTGACCTTCGGGTCGTAAAATGGCAAGTGGCGACTCCTTCTCACGTGCGTCCGTCGCGCGTCCCCGGGAAGGTGGACACTCCCAAGCCGCGTTGCATAGGCGAGCGCACGCGTGCCCCGACGAGATGAAATTCGGGTGCGCACACACATCAAACCACATGTCAAGCCCTTTTTTTTTCACTATAACTCTTGACATGAAACCATCTGGCACTCTCATATTTTTTGCTTTTTTATCCTTTTTTTACATAAAACTCTTGTCCGTGCTAAACTCACATCAAACCACATGTTAAGCCCATGTTTTCCTTTTTCTTTATTCATTTTCATTTTCATTTTTGCTTTTTCTTGTGTGTCTACATATACGTATTTATTATTTTCATTTTTCCTTTTTTTATTTGTGTATATATATATATATATATTAAAAATTTATTTGTGTATCAGCACGGCTTAACTCGCGTGTACCGTGCTCCAACTATAATAATTTCTTTAAATATGTTCATAAACTCTTGTACATGAAACTACGTGGCACTCTCATAATTTTTTCTTTTTTTATCTTATTATTATTATTAGGAATTTTTACCTCATATAACCCATGGTTTAACCCTTTTTTCAAATATATCATATGCTTTTAAAATTGTCAAATATATCCCATTATTTATATTTTTCTCCAAATCTATTACAACGTTATATGTTCCGTTAATGAAACGTTTGTAGGCTCCAAATCTATCCCATCATTTTAATTTTTTTCTCAAATCTATCCCATGATTTTAAATTTTTTTCTCAAATCTATCTTATGGTTTTAATTTTTCTCAAATCTATTATGGATAAAAAGGACCACAGTAGCAAGACAGTTAAACGTTAACGGAGATATAACGGAGGGATAGATTTGAAGAAAAATTTAAACTATGAGATATATTTGATACTTTTTAAAATATATGATAAATTTGAAAAAACGGTTAAACCATAAGATATATGAGGTAAAAACCTCTTATTATTATTATTATTATTATTATTATTATTATTTTGGCATAAAACTCTTGTCCATTCTAAACCCACATCAAACCACGATGTCAAGCCCATGTTTTCCTCTTTCTTTTTTCACTAAAACTCTTGTACATGAAATAATGTGGCACTCTCATAATTTAGACTTTAGGGAGAAATTTTTAATACCATCTTTTGGCCTCGCAAAAGGCACGAGACTGTCATATATAATATCATATACAAGCATCATATTATCATAAATAAAATAAAATATTGATTATAAATTCTGAGAATAAAATTATAATTATAATTACCATTTGTTTTTCTTATTGTCTCAAATCAATTTTATTATTTTTAAATATTTTTATCATTCATAACGACTTTTAACTTATGATTTGAACATATCATATGCTAGGCTAATGCATTGTGTGGTTAACTATATTTTACTTTTATTCTTTAAGAAAAATAGTTACTTCAATATCTGAACTATATCTACTAACTCAATAACCAAAGTGTGAATAAAAATTTATGGTGCTATTGAAGTTCGATGAGTTCTTCCATAGAAATGGATTTGCCTTTGCAACTGCATGTCCCGTCTTCTCCGCTTCCATTGAAAAGTCCAAACCTTGAAAAGTACCAACATTGACCCTTCACCAGAGAACAAGGAAGTCAAAACGTTGACCGCAGCCGCGGCCCATAAGGTTCTCTGTACGCAGTACATGTAAGCAAACATTGGATAAGTATTATTAATTCTTTTCATTGTTTACCACCCAATTAAAATGCTTGAAAGATAAAAACATTGACTCCATAATGAGCACACAAATTTTCACTTATTGGATAAATAATACGCAACTAATATTTTTCACTTGTTGAGAAGAGAATAACCTCAATGCTCGATCACTTAAAATTGAGAGAGTAATATCACCCATAATTTTATTTATGAAAAAAAAATTCAACCAATATTTTTCTAGTGCATACGTGCAATACTCGGACCCGTCATCACAAGAAAGATCAAGGCTTCCGGCCGACACACACAATCATATAAACAAATACCAATAGCTGAATTTTCCATAAGGGAAGCTGCCATTAGAACTTTCCCTACAAGAACCTGCCCTCAAGATATCTGTCTTCCCCATACCAAATTCATCCACCCAGAACAGTACCTCAATGCGAAACCATAGCATGGCCATACCGGCGATTAACGAAGAAGAAGAAGAACAAAGGAGCAGCCTGTATGCCTGGCAACTGGCAAGCTCGTCTGTTCTTCCGATGGTCCTGAAAGCAGCTGTGGAGCTCGGGGTGCTCGAGGTTATAGCCGCAGCAGGCCCCGGCAGTATGCTCTCCGCTTCTCAGATCTCGTCCGAGCTCAAGAGCACAAACCCGAGAGCAGCTTATGTTCTCGATCAGATGTTGTGCCTCCTTGCAGCTCACTCTGTCCTCACTTGCTCCGTTTCTCCCTCCGAGTGCAGTACCCGTGCTGGACAGAGCCAGACCTCTGAGAGGCTATATGGGTTATCCCCCGTGTCCAAGTGCTTCATCAGGGACCAGGAAGGGGGATCACTGTCTCCTTTGTTACACTTGATTCAGGACAGGACCATGTTAGATATGTGGTACTCTCTCTTTCCCTCTTAAGATTCTTGAGATTTTACGAACGAACTTACGACTTTTTGGAGGTCCACGAAGGGTATCCAAAGGAAGAATATGCGGAAAAAAGTCGCAGATTCATAACTTAGCATTCATTGTTCATCTTCATTGCCATACCAAATATGACAGGTTTCATTTGAAAGATGCGGTTCTGCAAGGCGGACTGCCCTTCGAAAGGGCATCTGGGACAAGTGCGGCATCGTACATGGGAAGGGATCCGAGGCTGTCCGAGATTTTTAGGGGCTCGATGAAGGACTTCAACAAGTTGTTTGTGATAAAGATGGTGGAAACCTACAACGGGTTTGAAGGCCTAAGCACTTTGGTAGATGTAGGAGGTGGAGATGGTTCCATCCTCAACACGATCATCTCCAAGTACCCTTCCATTAAGGGCATCAACTTTGACTTGACTTCAACCATAGAGAGGTCACCCACTTATCAAGGTCAGTTTTCTGGGGGTTTTAACAGATGGTCTCCAGCTCAATATCACAATTTCTTATCGGCATTGATCTAAGTTGAGAATTTTATCGACAGGGATCGAGAATGTTGCTGGAGATATGTTTCAGAGCATTCCGAAAGGTGATGCCATCTTCATGAAGGTTAGGACTATAAACTATATCGGGCGCACTCTTTTACTGTATTGCAGATGTGAAGAGAGTCCCTGATGTTAATTTGTTTGTCAATGGGGTGAAGTGGATGCTCCATAACTGGAGCGACGAAGACTGTGTGAAGATACTCAAGAACTGCTACGTCGCCCTGCCCGTGAATGGGAAAGTGATTGTGGTTGAACTGGTAATTCCAGAAGTGCCGGATCCTGGCTCCGCTTCTCGGAGCCTGTTCCAGATGCATATGTTCATGATGAACCTGAATCCGGGGGGAAAGGAGAGGACGGAGAAAGAGTTTGACATACTGGCAAAGGAAGCTGGGTTTTCAGGGGTTCGAGTCGTTTCTTGTGCTTACGACTTTTCATTCGTTGAGATCTACAAAGACGAGAAATCATGTTAAATGATGGCTTGTCCCTGTATCGGCAAGAATCAGAGTGACATTCCTGTTCTTTATCAAAGTCTTCCTTCCTCCTACTTCCCCATCCGTTGAACAGGTAGGCAAGATCAAAATTTCAAGCTCCGTACCTCAGCCTTGAAATTCATGAGATTTACAGAGGCTCGATGGTACTCCTTGATGATAGACAAAGCAATTGCTCTGTAGCAATTCTGCTTCTCCATGTATCTTCACTTCATACTCGAACCGCAAAATAAAATATATATTGAGAAATGCAATATGATTAGTCTTGCCCGATTACATCGAAGCAAGGATTTGAGAAGTCCCCAACAAACATTGTACTCTCAACGGCCCATCTGCTGAGAAGCTAGAGAACGCTTATACTAGGATAAGTTTCAAATACCTATTCTCGCTCTATCTGAATGGTCACATGGCTGATGTTATACTCTCTCCTAATGTAATCCACGACCTTGTCCAGCACCATGTCAGCATTCGCATCGCGCTTTATCTTAACGTGACAGGCCAGCAGCACCTTCCCAACAGTAATTGCCCATATGTGCAACTCATGGACAGCAACAACCTCGTCCATCTGGCACAATCCCTCCTCAAGTCTCGTCGCATCAATCTCTCTAGGTGTGCTCTCCATTAACACCTCGAGGATGCTCCGGATCATCTTTATTGTCGTGCCCAGGACAATAACCGAGAACACAAGTGTGCATATGAGATCGATGATCTTCCACTCAGGCTTCCACCATATGACTGCGCCTCCTATCATCACTCCAATGCTTTGAATGGAGTCTCCAAGCACATGGAGGTACGCTCCCTGAACATTTATGTTGCGTTCTCGCTTAGTTTCTGCAGGACCGGACATCGGGTGGGCCTCAAGGTCGGAGCGAACCTTGAGCAAAGGCTCAGTAATATCAGTCTCCTGAATGTGATGATGATCATCATGTGGTTTGGAATCTTCATCATGGTGATGGTGCTGGTCAGTGACCCGATGATGTGCTGTGTAAGTTAACCCGTGGCTATGTGAATCTCCATGATCACCGTGGGCATGATAATGATCACCACCATGCCCATGCCCATGACCATTACCATGTCCATGCCCATGACCATGATCATGACCATGGTCATGACCCAATAAGAGTGTCATAGCAATATTGACCACCAAACCAAAGGCTGCAACAATGAACATGAGAAAACCATCAACTTTAGTGGTCCCATTGATGAGCCTATCAATGGCTTCATAGACAAGAATGCCTGCAAGAAGCCATATCATCTGAATTGAGACAAGGGCTCCGAGAATCTCGATCCTGAAGAACCCGTAAGACTGGCGTGGTGTTGCCTCCCAGCCTGAGGCCCATATCGAAAACAGTGAGATTGCAAAGGCTGCCACATCAGAGAGCAGATGGGCCGCATCCGTCAAAATTGCAAGACTGTTGGCCTTGATGCCCCCAACAACTTCCACAGTCATGAATATAACGCAGAGGACAACAGCAATAGCGAGCTTCCTCATGGAGGCAGACCGCTCCCTCGCATCCTTGGAGATTGTCTTGGCATCAGAAAATCCACAGGGGGCTTCATCACAAACCTTAGTCCCACCCTGACCAGTTACTGTGGGAGAGACATCTCCACATACTTCGACTATGTGTCCTTGATCAGAGTCTCTAGTCATCTTCACCGGGGGGGGGGGGGGGGGAACCAAGCAAGTCAATTCAATATACAGCAGACGGGGAACTTCAGGATAGTTGTAGACCTATCAAGAAAAACCAACAGTATGGAAAATGTGATATATGCGATTGAAGGGAGCTTTCTGCTACAAATAAGATCTTGACAAGAGAATTCTAGCATGCAACAGGTCTAAAAAGATATTCTTTTAGATCAAGTCACTCACAATGTTCACTGGCGCATGCCCGAGGGGTTTGATGATCCCATTGCAATCAAAAATCAGGATTTATCAGGTGTAGCTTAGATTATTACTCTCAGCAAGTGCTTCGAGAATGAGTGGAACAACAAAACTGACTGGTACAAATATGATTCAGCCTGAACTCATTCATCCAATACAATGTTAAAACTGAAGATATGATTACTCACCCAAAATTTCCATTTCCAAAATTAACAGCAGAGCAGAAATTTACAGAATCCAACTGCAACTTCATACTCTAGAAAGGACCATTCGTAATTTCATCTTAAATATCCGGCGTTTGTTTTGATTAACCACCCTGCAAGAACTACAACCCTCATTCGCATTTATTAATCCAGATTTCAAGGACGAAGGAATACAATTATCTGCCTCAATTAGTTAAACTTTCTCAAGATGATATTTTCATGGAAGATACATTAAGAAAACATGACATTCGTCATAGGTGGATTCTCATACTTCTGACTTCGATCCTAATTCATAATTCTCAAAGGCTTAAAACATATCACAAAGGCAATGTTGTAATTCTTCACCGGAAACTACATTTAGACCTACAAGATGTGGAGATTAACATACTGAAGAAGAGTCACGCACACTCTAGCAACTATTAGTAAAGTAGCAACACAGATATTGCAGCGAGATGAGCAGGTTGGTTCGATAAACTCTAGAATCAACAATATTGGGCAGAAATTATGACTAGACAGTATGCAGAACCAGCTAAAACCCAGCTTAAGATATGTATGAGCTGCAGAGTAGCTGCTAGTACTAAATGCATTTCAGACAAGTCATATGACAAACTCCACAAATTGCATTAAAAAGCTTACATTTATTTGACATTTTTAAAAAGACTAACACCACAGCTGCTCTTTACCTCCTGCCACTTATCGCCGATTGATATATACCAATCAGTGGCCTTTTGGAATTTTTGTCATTAGCTTAATGTTTGAAAAACACATTGCCGTACACATGACTTGTTAAATAAGATTTCAAGACAAATAAATGCCCCCCAAAATATTCAAACCTAATCCCAAGTTGAATGCCAAGCAAAATCAGCAGTCAGTTCCTCCGACCCTAAGAGCATAAAATGCTACCACCGGTGTTCCAACTCGTAAATGAATTGCGATACGACTTCTGCATCAATGGGAGGAAAAGACTAAATTCTTCTGGCTATTTTTTGGTTTAAAGCTTCATGTAAGCTCTAAAATATAATCAAGATGCAAAAGTACGAGAATTATAACAACCCCGTTATCAAATTTCTCCCTAGGAACATCAATAGCGCATCTGACACGATTTTTGTACCTCTACATGATCAGGATCGGTCCCGTTTAAACATAAATCTGCACTTGCAAGAACTGATCCTACAGAAATCCATCACTGCTAGCTTAAGACCATCTAGCAAAGTTCTTCAACCGTTGCTTGCCCATCCTCCCACACAAGTCAACCGTTCGAAACCCATCAAATTATTCCACAAAATTCTGTCAAAACTCCCCCCGGTCTATCAATGAAACCGACAGTGAAGAAGACCTATCGACAATGATCATCAAACTGAAGCACAAGAATGCAAAGTCAATCCACAACAGGGCAAATCTTCCTCCTTAGTAAATCAAGAGAGAACCAAACCACGAATTGATCCCAGAAGTAGTACTTAACTTACAAAACAACTCAACAAACAACCGAAACGACGCATTGGAGATGGTATAGGATAAAAAAGGGTATGCAAGCGCTAACCTTTCTGGGATTTTTCTCGGCAGCTCAGCTCTCAGCTTCAAGCCCAAGATTTGCGTGGTCGACCCAACAAGAAGTCGCTGTCAGCTTCAGGTTCTTTGTGGTCTCCTGTCTGGGCAGAGAAAAGGGATACGCACATACGGCTTAGTCCGGCCAACCGAACAACACCTTCTGAATCATCCCCTTCCTAGTCCTAAATAATCAATTTGCTCCGTTTCTTCTTGCTTGTCCCCTCTCTCCTTTAGTTTATCTCTACCGCCCGCGTCTTTTTCTTCTCTATAAATAAAACATCATATTTTCTCCCAAGGAAAAGTCTACTACTCGGAATGGACTCTGGATTTGTCTGGAGCGGACATGTATGTTTGATAATATTTATTTATTTATTTTATCAATGTATCGGCATCAAAATCCTTTTCGATTATAAAAGAAATTCAAAAATTCAATATAAGGGAATAAAATACTAAACAAAAGGCACATTAATTTCACAAATCAAAATCAAATTCAAAATATCCAGATTAGCAGATTAGTGTGTGCTAATGCACTTGATTTCTCCCTAATTTTGGTTTTTTTCTACTTACAAAAGAGAATTATAAATTTAGTAGGATAAAAGAAATTAATAATTAATAAAAGAATATAAATAATTTTATTATATATCGAAAATAAAATACCTTCTTCTCTTTTTTGTTTTTTTGCTGGAAAGGAAACTATTATTTTCTTTATATGTAAAATTTGTGGTTGAAATTTTGAAAATTCAAGCTCGAGTTCGGGCTTCGAAAATCGATTAAAAAGCCCCGAGTCATTGGCAGTCAGTTTTCCCACCTTAACAATGCGTTTGTTTTCGGAGTTAAAGTCACGAATTTGTGATTGTGATTGTGATTGTAGAAGAAGACAAAAATATATGGGGCCCACCAGTTTGACTTTTGAAATATAAAATGAATGGAAGGTAGAGATAATTAATTGTAATGGGATTGTATTTTAATAATATATGGGACCCACCAATTTGACTTTTGAAATGTGTGTTTTGTTGTGTAGTGTTTTGAGTTAAAGTTAAAGTTAAAATCTTAAATCACGACTTTGAAAACAAACGGAGCATAAATGTCTATTGGGCTTCTTTTTTTTTTTAATATATAAATAACAATCGGTCCGGAAAAAAGGTTGGGCTCGAAATTTATTCTAAAAAGTCTAACTGAGACAATATATGATACCCTCTATCGTGTACTTCAAAGACTAATTCTTAAGGTAAATGGGCAAACTATGGATTTCTTGATTTCTCCTTCTATCTCCGTATTAATTTTCCTTTTTCTTCCTAATTCTTATGGTCATTTCTCTTAATTTCGTTTCTAATTTTATTTATAGGTCTAGTAAATCAGCATGTTTCCAACTACAACCCCAGCCTCTTGCCCTTTCCCTACAAAATTTTCCTTAAACCGGCTCCTATGTAGCCGTATATATTATATACTAGGCGAAAGACTCCCACAAATGCACGGGTTAGAATTATTATAATTAACAAAATCACTTATGAGTATCATTGAAAATGCCAATCAGCTTGTAACATAATAGTTTCGTTATTACAACCTCTGTAAAAGTGAATGTTTATTTATTCTCATGCACATCTATAATGTTTTATGAATGCAATCCATACCTCAAGACGTTGAATAATATCAATACTCAATCTCATTGTGGTAGCAATCATACCAGTCCTCCTTAATTCAGAAAATCACAGTGATATAATTCATTGCAATTATTAACCAATCGAAAACCACAATATATATAAATACTGTATGCTATATTTTTCAGTACATCACTGTATCTTCTCTCAATAATAGAGAGTTCATCAACTGTCCTAACAAAACCTAGGTTTATATACTTAATACAAAATCATCTCCCCACTAGTATGTATGCAATATAATTCACTGATCATATGACGCTGAGCAACTTCATGATTCCAAGAGCACACATTCATAGCTTTCTTTTTGGACATATAGTTGATGAACTTCCTCGTTTAAATTCCCTTCTCTGTCGCAAAACACAGAAGTTCGAAAAAATGTTTCATTTCCCGGTGAATATGAAGTTCCCTGAAGCCTTAATCAGATTCACTCCATCAATAAATATACATATGTGACCTATAATCTTCCAAAAGTGCCAGTCTTTTCGATATCCAAAATGAGATGGCAGAATAATATTCTCACCAATGGTTATATTTTTATTGAATGTGTTATTTCTCTTTTCCTTTTCTCTTCTAAACTGATAGTCCACTCTCGCGACAGAACGAAAATGCTAATTAAATCCTTACTTGCAAGCATTCTTTTTCTTTTTCTTTTTTTTCCCTTCTTTGAGACACTTCGAAAGTAAATCCAAAATTTTATTTTTCATGGACCTTTCTCAAAACCGGGTTCAGTACTCACCGTAATGCGGCAGGTGAAGTCCTAGTAATGGAAAGGAAATAAATTCACGGATAATTCCGTCCCCATCTCGCAGTCGAAGTGTTACATAAATATAGCACGTCAATTTTAAATGAGTCATACATAAAGAAATAAATTACTCGTCCTGGAATAATAAGAAAATTTTCCAATTAGATAACACATCGCTGGGCCCGCATGACGCACGCAGAGTATCGTCTTACAGTTTCTCTTATTATGATTTCTTCAAATTTTAATGCCAATCATTTTGTTTGGATACTCAGTTTAATTTCGTCATTTGATTTTCATTTCTTGACCAAGTCATTTGATTTTCTTTCCACTACGAACTTTTCATACCCTTTCTATCTTACTCGATGAGTTGTTTTTCTTTTTCTTTTTTTTATTCTTCTGTTCTACATAGAGTAATCTATTTTATATGTTGTAATTCATATTTACGTTAGATTTCCAATAACTGTCTTTGGTCTTTTCTTTTTTTTTCTTTTCACTGTGTCGTGGACGCCTCAAACAATTTTAATTGCTTCATGGAGAAATTCTTTTTAGGTCATCATGTTTTTCTTTGTCATTTACAGCATTGATTTTTTTGTTCAATTATATGTTGCATTTTGTTTTCTTTTACAATTAGGTCCACAATCTTTACTTTATTGTGATTATGGGCTGTAATACTATTGTGGCTGGTAGAACGCGTCACGCACCGTAGAAGTAGAGCAGCCGGCACATAAATGGTTGCTACGATTAATCTTAGTGAATATCACTTCATCATTATTTGTTTTTATATTTCCCCATATAAAAAGACCACGAGGTTTCATTGTAATGAGAGTACTATTTTAATTCAGATATTGGTTTGTCTTGTCCACAATATATATAAAAGAAAAAATTGAGTACATCATAACTATTTAAAAAATTGTGTTTTCTTTTTAAGTATATAAATTTGTCCTTAACATGGTGAAGCCAAAAGGTGCAAACAACGAGATGGGATAAAATGCGGAGAGGATTAAAAAGTTTATTATCCCATAACAATATCTTAATTAGGATCCGTCTAACATGATAAAAAGTCACGGTAACACATTTGATTTTTTCAAGTCTAGTATTTATTATTTCAATTTAAGTATTTAGTACTTTTAGTACTCATAATTAGTACAAGTGCTTATTACTTCTACTTTTAGTTCAAGTATTTAATTAATATATCAGTTCAAGCGTTTAATATTTTATTTGTATACTCCATCACAAATAGTAAAAGTGCAGAATATTTGAACTAAAATAATAGATATTTAAACTGAAGTACCAAATGTATCACTTTAACTTTATATATGTTATGTTAGAATTTTCCCTAATTCTGATTTAATGACAGAGAAAGAAGAGTAAGACATGCTGGATGGCCGGGCTGATTTTCTAGGAGTTTTTCTTGTCCTTGTTTCGTGGAATAATAAACATGAGAAACTGCTAATCGAGAACGTTGAAGTTTGAAGTTTTCTTGTCAAACTATTCAATGGAAAATAAGGAGTTGTTTCGGGACTTGTTTTGAGAGTTTAAGAAGCACATGATTCCATCATCAATTGTCTCCTTATTCTGAGGAACCTTCAAGCTACAAAGAATATCCGGCCAGTAGTAGTAATATAATTATTATGGGGATTTTTTTAGAGAATAATTGGGAGAATTTAGAAAAACTTGTCAATAAAACTTCTCTTGTTATTGTCCTGCTCACTATACTTACCATGTGGTAGGCGTGTGTCTATATATATGGGATCCTTGATTTGTTGGACGATGTCATATGCAGATGAAGGTCGCTATAAGAACTGAGACGAAGAGCCGAACTGGGCAATCCACGGTCGAGCGTGCAAACTCGAAGGGCTCCTCGCTGGAGACAGGGTAAAAGAAGATTACTTTTAAATTATGTAGAGATTTCTAGGCTAAGCGAGCAAAATTTACTAATTTAAGACAGATAATTTAATAAATTATAATCTCTATTCAACTTAAACTAAAATCTTAAAATGTAAATGCTTACACCATACATGGATATCAATAATTTCATTAGAATCTTTTTTTAAAAAAAACAATGTTAATTTTTTCGGTCACAATCTTAAAATTTCTTTGATAAAATTTTAACAGGGCGATTGCCTCCTTTACCGACACCGGTCCGTCCTTTGAATCCATAAATTATGGCCTTTTAGGGGCCTTCTTATTCTAGTAGTTCTCTAACTTCCTCAACTGGGCGTTAGGAGCCCTATAAGACTTATCCGAAGACTAGTCAATCAACACATGCAGCTTCCTGAGGGTTGTGTTTGGAGATCGAATATGGATTGTAATGATGATTTCAGAATCCTTATCCTGTAGTTCGTGGTAACAAGATAAAAACTAGAATTACGCCAAATATAATCTCGAAGTGATTAATCCCCGAAAGAGGTAAGTTTAAGACGAATTAGGAATTTATTTTATCCTAATGGCATAATTGCCCCCGGTCTTGTTACCTTCGTACATACAAAATTTGCTCTTTGAATCTGAGAAGATTGGAGAGCGCGGGTGCAACCTAACAATGAAGGGGGCCGCCGGCGACGTCCTCGATCGGCTATGAGGTGGTTGCCAACTTGGGCCCTCACTGCTTTAGAATCTTTTCCTCTCTTCAGGGAAAGATATTGTCTGTGCGCTCTAAGGTCAGCCACCATCGGCCAGGGCCGGGTTGAGCCCCCCCATCGCTCGAGGCTATGAGAGAGAGCAGTGAGGGTGTTTTTCCTTTATAAGAGAGAGGAGATTTATCATGCGAAGGAGTCCGGTAATTTTGTTCTATGGGGTTCCTCAAAAAGAGGGTCTAGTTTGAAAAATAAATTAAAATTGTGGATCTGCTTACTTTTGGAGAAGTTTTCAGCTCTTCTATAAATTTTTTTTAAAAAAATAAAAAATGTAAAAATAAAGTATGATTACGAAAGAAATAATTTTTCCAAGAAAATTTTATTCTTCGCTATTCTAAATTATATATAGATTATAAAGGTTTTTTCAGTTCTCTAGTTTTTTATAGTCCATTTTTTCCCTTTTCTATTCCCTAAATTTTGAATTTCATTTCTATTTTTTTTATAAACCTAATCTATGACATCTTTTAATGGTGATTATCTCATTTATTTTATTCCAACATTATCAAAAATTTCTCTTCTTACATTTTTATTTTTATTTTTCATCGTCATCAAACTCATTTGAAAAATTTACCAATGGTAAATCTATAACTATATATATTGCAAACTTTTTTTTCAAGCAAATGCGAATTCTTTTATATATCAATAATTATAGGAACAACTTATTGTACGTGAATGACATTTTATTTTGAAAGAAAAGATTGAGATTTAAATTATTATATTACATGGTATCTTGTTTAAAAATTCATCATGTATAAGTCGTCTATAATCATGTTTCTCAACTTCTCTTCCAACAAAAAATTTTCTAACTTAACATTGATAAATATATTCTTATATTTTTATTTGGAGAAATAAATTTAAAAAATAATACGAAAATAGAGAATAAAGGTGATAATTAATTTTTTAAAAGTAAGCACGCCTTAAGTATTTGCTGATTATTTTATTTTTTTAAAGAATGTAGTGCTCCAATAAGAAAAACAAGTCCTCGTCAAGGTCGAGGCGCCCCTTCTTATTCTTTTTTATTTTCTTTCTCCGGGCCTCGAATGGATGTGGCACGTTCAAGTCCATTGTTTTGGTTGTAAAAATTTTTTGTTCAATGCTTTTTCTCTTTTTGGCCAAACAATAAAAGCAGTTCCACAAACCATGCAATATTGTACAGACGATATGCTAATATTTCTTGATTTGAAATCTCATATATAGTCAGTCTTCTTCTAGAAGTCCAACACTACAGCCCCGAGGTTGCCCGCATATCGTGCTGTCAAGAATCAACATGGTACACAAGATTCCATGAGATCATCCCAAAACCAGTTCCCCAAGCCATTGGTAAATTAATTTATTTGCATCACTTATGCATTTGGATTATATTAATCCGAATGATAGGCTAGAATTTTGCCATTAATCGGGAACTAATTGTGATATAAAAAAAAATACACCCTGAGGGGGCCAGGAAGATCTTGACAATCTTTCCCTTTCTTTTTCTTCTTACCTGCATCCAAAGGATCACTGACAAATCTAATTACAATAATCCCCTGATCTCTCCGGCAGAGATAGCAAATTAGCTTCTAGAAAGTGAAATCGCCTTCAATCATTTCCTTTTTCCTTTTTTTTTAAAAAAAATTTAAAAACGATACTTAATGAGATTGATGGAATGATATCAGGTAAAATTATAAAGAAGATTTATATCCAGAATCTCTTAATTCTAGATCGAGACCAAGTGCAACTGTAATGACGCCGAACGTCATTTTATGAGCTTTCTCGATTTTGTACTTTTGGTAAGATGCTTTCATTAATTTTAGCACCACCTGCATTCTTTCAAATCACCAACTACTCGTTACTTGTCCCTTTCTATCTTTGCTGGAGATCATAAACAGCAGGCAAAACTCTCGTAAGGGAGCATGCCCGTCAATGTATTGGAAAAAACCTGTCCTTGCTTAAAATTTTACCAGTGAAATGTAAAATCTCATTTTAGCTCAAAGAAAGACCGATACGTAGAATCTAACAAGAAAAAATGGGACTAATTTGTAGCGGGTGACCACTATATTGTTCATCTTAGACTCCAATAAAAATGCAACCTTGTTACGAGGCAATTCCGTGTACAGGAGTATTCTCTAGCTTACACGGTAACCAAAATCTTAAGTATGGTCCCATGACTTGAACCCGATGCCTTAGGCAGTAGCATAAAGAATTTGATAACAGAAAAGGCATCTTTGTCAGAAAAAAATGATATAAATCGATTGTATAACTAAGTAAAACTGCACCGATACTGGTGCCAAGCTATTAAATGGCATTTTTCTCTTGAACAAAGCTCCAACATCTATTCCTCTGCCTCCCTCTCCTCTGATATCATGGGCATTCGTTTTGCTGCTGTTTCAAAGGTTTCTTGGCTCATAAGCATCATCAAATCCCTTGTAGACGTGCTGCATCATCTCAAGTCCATGGCCATGGAAGCCGTCTCGGTCCTTCCTTACATCAGCTTCCTACGTGAGCGGCCCGACCCCGAGCAAGAACAACCCGAACTCAGCCATGATATCATCGTGATGGATGGCTTATTCCCATCCCTGGTCCCTGTCCCGACCCACATCTTGGAGTCCCTGATCAAGGACAGGTCACCTGTCCTACAATACGGCGCATACCTTGAAAAACACCGAGTAGTAACCGTCCAAGAAGAACAGCATGAAAACTGTGCCTGGTGCGCAGTTTGTTTGGGTAGGATCTCCGAGAGCGATGAGATCAGGGAGTTGTGCAACTGCTCTCACGTGTTCCACAGAGACTGCTTGGACAGCTGGGTGGACGAGAAGAAAGTGACTTGCCCTCTGTGCAGGGCTGATCTATTTCCTGCAGTTTGGAACCGAAAGAGCTTCAGGGGAGATCCATGGAAGACGGAGATGAAGACGACTCTGTAATTTTGCCGTGTTCAACGTTGGACGGTGCAATATCAAGAAATTGAAACGAAGCTATGTTATGTGACAACTGGGTTCATTCTATTTTCATTGGCTTCTGTGAAATCTGTCCACAGTGTTGACGTTGAGTGGAATCATAAATTTTTTGCTCTTACACTGCCTGAAGCTGGTAAAGATCGCCGATAAGTAATTACTCGTGATCACCTTATAACCTTTCGGGATATCATCCGTTCTTTTTATGCATTGCCCAGTATGAAGGAATTGGCTCATGAGCTTCGACTTTATCACAACTCTACCGACTCTGTTTTATTGATCTGGAGTTCAATGTCCAAACTTGATTCCATAGTTTGCAACTAACTTCAAGGAGAGGAAAATTCGATTTACTAAACCCCTTGAACCATTATTGATATCAATCTGTAGTCGGCTTTCCGACCAAGATCAACAGCATACAGCCAAAGCACCCTCAATGGAGATGAGAGAATCCTACTCTAACAATAAGAGGACTGGTGACATGATTCACCCCATTTGACCACTTCAAGCTTCCAAAGATGTATCCCGATTCCACGATGGGCAAAATCAGTCTCACCGTAACTTTGAAGGTTATCTTTTGGGCCGTTGCATTAAACACCAAGACATTAGGGCACACTGTCACTGTCGTGCCAGGGGGCGGCTCGATCAAGGCCCAGTAGGTTGACATTTGGGGGCCGACATTTGTAACCGTTCTCATGACCGTTGTCAAGGATGCAAGGTTTGGAATTGTTATGGAAGGGAGGTTTGTATCGAGAATGGAATGTGATTTATCTTGACAGATTGTGGGCTGCCCTACAATGCGGGATATGTCGGATTCATTATAACCCCGATGGCACAGGTAGTTGATGTAATCCGTCATGGCCATATCGTACACTAGCCCTGGCCATGCCGCCCCGTTCGGGTTTATGATCCCACCCCCATAATCAAAGGGATCTGCCACCTTCTGAGGAGATCCCGCAGCTTGTATGGGGAAACCTGTGGGATGGTTCTTCCAACCTGTAAGGAATTATCATATTGAAATCAAATAAATCTTCAAGGGGTTGGCCGAAATAAAAATTTAAATAATACTTACGCACCTGTTGTTATAATTGACGATTTGATCATTGCTGGAGACCAGTCCAGGTGGAGTGCTTTGAGCAGTGCCACGATGCCCGCAACGTGAGGAGTCGACATCGAAGTCCCTGTGTGCATTGCATACCCATTGGCGGACAATGGATCAAGAGGAGAAGAGGCCGCCAGTATGTTCACCCCCGGTGCTGCAATATCGGGCTGTATGTTCGACATAAGAGATCGTAATAACGTCAGCGCAATGAAGAAGCTATGAACCACTAGGACCCCTTTTCAAATTATCAAGTCACCTTGAGAATTGCTGGTGCAATGGAATTGGGCCCTCGGGAAGAGAAGTGGGCCACATGAGCAGGTAACTTGCTGTTGACTACTGTTAGAGTCGGGCTTATCTTTACGGTCGGTGATCTGCATAGAATACGGAACGCCGGCTTGTTCATGTAAAAGCCAGATCATACCGTAGTAATTTTGTAGTTTTATCCCGACTTGTTGAAGTCTTACCTTTCAGAGCGGAAGTAATACAGAATGCTTGTTCCGGTCTCATAATCCACTTCAACGCATGGGAAATCATCGCTGCAGGGTGCTAACCCATCGCTCGGACTTTTTGCAGCGATTAGACCAATCCCACCTGATAGTCTGACAGCTGCTGCAGCGATTGTAATGGCAGCTCTTCGAGCTGAAGAAGTAAAGCACAGGACCACTCTTCCCGCAAATAACGTCACATTAGGTGTGAGACCCTGGCAAATACTGCAAGTAATTCAAGAAATGATCCGATGGAATAGTTTTTTGATGAAATTTTAGGAAAACAGTACAACAAAGAAAGTAACGAGTGAGCTCGACGTACCCTACAGAAGTCGGGATATACCAAGCTAGCAAAACCGATTTCCTTTCCTGTGTATAATGCTTGGCCCTTCGAATATCAGAATTGAAAAAAATCAAGAAGTTAGATTTACTAAAGAGAGCAGAGTTCTAGTGCTTTATGAAGCACGTTAAGTCGTACCACATAGACTTCATTATTCCCGAGCGTGATGAGAGACTGGAAATCTCGATCCATAGTGCTTGCCGCGACTGTCAGTATCCACGGAGCCGTGTTCTGGACAGTTTGAGCAGAGGGCCCATCATTTGCCGCTCCACAAACCACCGTGATGCCACGGGCCATGGCATGGAAAGATCCTGTTGCAATCCCGTCATGATCATCGACCTCTGAGAAGAGAGGGATGGAGGACCCAATTGACAGGGACATGACATGTACACCGTCATGAATTGCCTCATCGAATGCCTTCAGTATGTCCACAGATGAGCATTGTCCCCCGAGCACGTTCCAGCAGACCTTGTATATAGCCAGCCGAGCGCGTGGAGCCCCACCTCGTGCCGTCCCATGAGCAACTCCTTTGTAACTGACATTTCTCACAAATGACCCGGCGGCAATGCTTGCAGTATGGGTTCCGTGCCCGACTGCGTCCCTGGGCGACATGAATTCTGTGTCTCCTGACGAGTTTAGGGGTCTGCCATACTCCGCGAGGATTCCTTTGACATACCAACGTGCCCCGATGATTTTGCGGTTGCAATGTTTTACCGGATCAAACTGTTCCCCAGGTTCACAGGTGCCATTCCAATAAGACGGGACTGGTCCTAGTCCTTTGTCCGTGAATGATTCCGACTCCGGCCATATCCCTATATCATCTAGTCAGAATGTTCATTTATTCTCCCATAACAAACTAAAGCCATAGAGAACCCTGTTGATAATTTCGGCTACTTCCGCAAGTGAGATAAATTTAGACCTGCGGGAATAAAAACACAATGAAGCACAATAGCACAAACCTGTATCGAGGACACCTATAATAATTCCATCACCCATTTTACTTTCATAAAGCAGATTGTTAACAGGAGGAGAGGAGAGGCCCAGGAAATCCCAGCTCCGAGTTGTTTGTATCCGATAAAGGCTGTTTCGCATGACTCGCACAACGCCGGGAAAATCTATATATATTTTCAGAGAATATGATAAATAAATAAGAGCACACGAATTTAAAAAATCCTTTAGCACTTCAAAATCCGTAATGTAGATTACGACACGTCTCCTGAAGGCTAAGGAGAAGCAGGAATAGATACTTCATTGACATATACCAGCAAGTTTCCGTGCTTGAGACTCCGTAAGCTTTGCCGCGAAACCTGAGAAGCCATGCCTGTAGCTGTAGACAAGCCTTTCTGCTGCTGATTCCTTGCTGCTGTAAAAGTTCATTTCGTGAAATTCGACCAACGAACACAATGCATAATATTTCCCCCCATCTGTGAAAGAGACCAAGAAGATATAATCGAAAATTTATTTTGAAACTTTACCTCCCCAGTACTGAAGCGAGCATGTCATGATGTGAACTTGTGACCAACTCGGGATTATCGTGCTCCCTCTCTCCAAGGTACACGATGTGGACCTGCGTAAAAAGAAAAACCAGGAAACCATTGACTCTACTACATCTGTCTGCTTTTCCATTGGAAAAGGGTCCTGAAAGGCCTGTTTTAAGGGAATCCATACACTAGTCTTGCCCTCGGCAATTGCTGTGCCCGTAATGGAGCTCTGGAAATTAAATAAAAGGCCAAAGGACAGCAGAGACACTATCATTGTTGAGCTCCTCGTTGTCTTCGCAAACATGTTCTTCTTCAAGAGGAGGAGGTCCGTATGCGAAGGAACACTCATTTTATAGGTAAAGTTTTATGCTGAAAGTAGAAGCTTTTGTAGATCTCCCCAAAATGAGTCCTTGAAAGTGAACTTGCAAGGTTTGGGCAAAAAAGTTGTGCAATCCACACAAAGCTGAATGGCAACTACGAAAAGAAAGGTCAGCCTATTTAGACTTTTATCTATCATTAACTATGTAATCATTTTTATCAATAACTTCGTATTGGTTTTGCTGTCGTCCAAGCAAGAATTATTATGAAATCATACTGACTGGAGAATTATGCGATGATACAATGTTACTTAACTTACAAGGTTAAAGAGATATGAAAATGGGCATTTTTTTTACTTTAAGTTTGGAGTATCAGAAGAAAAAAAAAACTCCCATAACCTTGTGTTATACACAAAAGCAACTGAAATCAGTAAACTAAAAGCTTGGGGCACAGAAGAAGCAAAACCTGAATTACCTTACCGACGAACAGTACAGCCTTTGTACAGAGATGAGAATGCCCAGAGCGATCCGACAGGAAATAGCAAAGATTGTTGTTCATTAACGTACGATTCATGTTTATGTAAAGTTCTACATTAATGGTGTAAAGTCAGATGATTTCCTAGCCGATTCTGGTACCATTATGAATAGCAAGCTCATTAGTTAAATTTCAAGTTAGATTTCTTTGGTTTAGCTTAAGCCGAGGATCAAAGTAATTCCCATATGCAAAGCAAAGAGCTATTAGTCCTTCAAAATTTGCGTTCTATGGAACTTGAAAATCAATTTACGTGCTGCTACTCTCACATATAAAAATTTACACATCAACGTACTATTTTGAGCGGCCATTTCACAAAATTATACACCCTGACATAAACGGGAACTTTTGCAGGAATGAATTTCCGAGACTGCCATATGTATCGTTGTATGACTCGTGTCCTGCGTATCATGTTCAGATGTCTCTGTCCTATATCTTGTTTTCCGCTAAAGAACTCAATAACCAGTCACCAAGTTTTGCCTCCTTTGAGACGAGATTGATTCCACGGACCCACAATGCCGTATTTCCCCGTGAGGCCGCCTCGAAGTGAACCTCTCTCCCAGTTTCTGTCACCACCCTAAAAAGAGTCCCTTTATTTGTGTCTAAAACATTCTTATTCCTCCGATTCTTTGAAAAGTTGGTACTGGTTCCGGCCACTGACTCCTTGCAGATCACATTTCTCCGGCTTGACTTTCCCCAACTCAACAGGCCTGACTTAAGCATCCGAACAGCCTTCAAGTGTGGCTTACCCCTCCCTTCCCTTGTGTGCTTGCAAAGCTCCTCCCCTAGCAGCACGTGGGCTCGGGCCATATGGTCGAAAATCACATCCTCTGCGGCCTTACTTTTGCTGATCTTTTTGGCCACAGAGAGGGCTGTCTCCACGCTCTCGGCACCGTTCTGCAGCAACAGCCTGCATGCATCGGCGTTGCCTTCCCTTGCTGCAATCATCAGAGGTGAAGAACCATTCTCATCTAAAGAATTTATCCCATATCCCAATTTCAGGAGCTGAAGTATGGCGTTTAAATTTCCAGCCCGTGCTGCAAAGTGTAAAGCTTGGAACTCCATGTGTCCATTCAGCGTCTGTGAAAGAACAGACTCCAGTAATATCTCTTCAAACCGGTTCTTCACACTCGCACAGGCGTGATCTTTAATAAGGGACATTACATTATGTCCATCCCGGCTCTTAATGCTGATATCAGCACCGTATTTGATAAGAAAACGGAACGCTTCCGTTTGGCCCGCCTTTGCTGAGATGAGAATCGGTGTCAGACCTGACCCATCCTGCTTATTTATACCTTCCAGCGAATTTTGGACTAATTTCTGCAGAATTTCTATGTCTCCAACGGCTGCAGCAAAATGGAGAGAAGAGAACACCTCGAGCCTGCTGGAGAAGACATTTTCTCCACTGAGGATTGCTGTACTTATCAATTTCGGCAGAGATGAACTGAAACAGCTTCTCTTCGCCAGTTGAACTGCGCTATCCCCGTTGTTATTTACCAGACCGAGGTCGGCGCCAGAAACCACCAATTGTAGAAAACATTCAGGCTGATCAAATTTTGTTGCAACCATTAAAGCTGTCTCGCCTGACTCCATCCTCGAGTTCACATCACATCCATGGAGGATCAGCTGTTTTAGTACATCTAGGCAACCCACCTGGGCCGCCAAGTGGATTGGGCGGGACTCGTGACCTTTCTTAGTCTTTATTGGGAATTCCACATCAACGCCAGCTTCCATGAGCACTCGTACAGCATCACAGTTCTGGCAAAGGATCGCATGGCAGAGAAGAGTTCGCCCTTGGAGGTGGGTCGAGAGGAACGAGCTTTTGTGATCAAGTAAGAGGCGCAGGATTTGGCCGCTAACTTCATAGTACTCAACTGCACACCATGCCTCATTGTACGGCTCGCCCAAGCATGCCCCGACTCGTAGTTCTTCGCCAGAGTAGATGTCCCAAGACCATGCTCCAAGCCTAAAGTTATGGCCGGTTCTTGCGCCTACCTGAACGCATATGGAGTTACAGAATTATAAACGTTTCCGTACAAGGACTTTTGGAATCTATGAGGTCCTTTATTTGTCTAAACGATGCTTTATCATGAAAGAGCAGTACCTCTAGCAGGTACTTAACCACGGGAACCTGTCGGCTCACAATTGCAGCCACTAAAGGCGTGCAATCGACATTAGCATGCAAGGCAGGCTTAACCGACCGCAAAAGGACTCTATCCACACAGTTCTTGTCCACTCCATTCTGCACAAGTAAAAGTTCATGCACTAGTTACTGGTAGGTAGCTCCGGCAGCACATTTCATGCGACTATAATATAACGTATGGTGAAAATTCACGAACCTCGACGAGAGCAGAGACCACATCTACGAACCCTCTGCAGCACGCCGAAATGAGAGCGCGCTGGGCCACGTCATGCCCCACCATCTCTGAGCGGATCAGAAGCCCAGCGGCCCTTGCCTGGCCATAAAGAGCAGCTTCCAGTAACGCATCCTCGCAAGCAGGTCTAGAGGCTCCTGCCTTGAGAAGCATATCGAGAAGGGCACAATGGCCTTCTCGGGCTGCTGCGGTGGTCGCAAAGCCTCTGAACAGCTCCTGGTTAACATCTGCTCCCGCGGACTACATACAGAAGAAAGGAAAATGAGGCAAAATTATCGGCCCGAAAATGATGGGAATGACTATAACTTACATACTTTGGATTCGACAACCGTAATAAATAGTTTGAATACAATCTATGAAGAACTCAGACATGTCCCAAATTTCATAAAGTGGATTGGACAATCCAAAACAATTTCCACTTCATTGACTCGATCAACTTCTATGCTTCATTCGAATTCCCCCGAGGAAAAACACATATATATCAGTTCTGCGAACTTTGAAGTTTCCATTTCATACCAGGAGCTTCCGGACAATGCCGATGCGGCCCGTGTGGGCAGCTCCGAATAGCGGCGTGACATCCGTCACGAAGTCCCTGTACACAATCTCCAGCTCATCAGCCTCTTCCTCCCTCTGCACACTCTCAATGCACTTCACTCTCAAGCTCACCGTCCCAATGTTGTTCACGTCCACCGCCTCCAATCCCAAGCACTCGCTGACAAGCTCGACGTCCCCACCGAGAGCCGCCTCTATCAGCCGCTGAGACAGCTCGTCCCTGTCCCTGTCCCTGAAGCTGTACCTCACCATTTGCAGAGAAAGCGTAAAAACCGCCCCTAAAAGTCGGAACCCGGCACGAAACTCTGCATCTGTGTACCCAAATCTGGATCAAGGAAACAAAGCAATGTGCAGGAATAAATAGCGGTGGACTAAAATATTACCTTAGAAGGGAAAAAAATCCATGAAGGATTCTTTGATATTTATATAGACATTGAGCCGTGGATCAATTTGCATTATTAATGACTGTAGTCTAGTCACCCCAAATATTATTGTAGTCATGGCAAGTCAAACAAACACGACCCGTTAAATTATTTATCCCAAGGTTTGATAACCATGTCGGCCTTATAATCTTTTCTTTTGGAGTCCCCCAAAACTTAGAAAGCTCGCGGAGTTCTCGTGTATGCCGCGAACTCCGCATGCACCGAATGATTATCTGATCAGTGCCTATACACTTCGCAACTGTTTTATCGCTTTACTTGACCTTTAATGGAAAGAAGATCAATCCGATCGGATGGAAAAACTATATTTCTTGGGATGCCTGTTTGTGCAGATGGCAACTTGTTCTTGATAAGATATCGAATTGTAACGATGGTGATGTGGTTTCTGCTCCGACGTCCTTATCAGTGTCTGTCTAATCCTTTTTGCAACGGCTGATTTTTGGAAGGACGAGAACGGTCGATATGCAGGCACCAATACTTAACAACTGGCCAGTGGGAACGAATGAAATTTATAATAATAATAATAAATCAAATGTGATTGGTCTTGTCTTGTTCACCGATTGTGATGTCAATGGGCACTATTTAACGAGTTTGAAATTGAGAAAGCAACAATCACAAACATATTTTATTCGCAGTTAAGCCTCTACGGTGCCATCAAGATTATTATGTAGCAGCCTTGTGTCATATTTTCAAATGGCTGTACGGCATCAGCGCAAGTGGAGAACAATGTCTAAACTTAGAGGTGAAAATCAATGATGTGCTGTATATTTGGTAGAAGGAGGATGCAGATTAGTAGAATGAAAATTGCAGTTTGCCATCAAAAGGGTGCAGCACACTAACGCACGCCTCGCTTGGTAGCCAAGAGGTTTCATGATCGATATTCGATATTCAATGAAACTATACATACTCTTTTATTAATTATTAGAATTTTTTTTCATTGTATTAGGCCACAACCTCCCTTGCAAGATCTTGCTTAGGATTGCGCAGCCTTGTGTATGACTTCATGTGCCTACATGTGGTTTTTGTCTTCTTCTTGCATCTAATTGCAGTTGACTATCCACAGTGCTATGGTAGATTGTCCGGTACTATGGTAGATTGTTCGTAGTTTCAGTCTATCCTGTTACTCGTTTCAATCTATCCTCTTAATCGTCTGTCAAGTCTTCAAGTCTTAGGTGAGAATTCGAGCCACGGAATCAATGGTCAATACAATGTGCTCTATTTTAATATCCTACCTTTTTCGAATGCTTCGTGTTGTAACTGAAAAATTACTTTTAGTACTTGAATTTCGTCAGATTTTTTTTCTGTGTGAATTTACTCATTATTTTTTTTTATATAAAGTCTCGTGGAAAAATGGATCGGGTGGAGAAGGAGAAGGAACGTCATTAAATTCTGTAATTCGAGTCTATTGTCAAAGTATGATTTTTCTTATAAATATTTGTATTCGAATATTGAATGTATGTGGCGCCTACATTGTCGACCAATCAATCAATTATTGCATAATAATAATTGTTTTACTTGAGTTTGCTTGATCGTTGATTTGAAGATAAAATCTTTCAGTGGTCCACCACCAATAGATTTGGAGGAGCCCAGCTACCTGTTTTCAAACTAACCAGCTATCACGCCGCTTGAACATAACATTGACCCTTAATAATCAATTAATTACTTAAAAAAAACTTTTGGGCCCAAATTTTTAGATTGGTTAAATGGGCGCAAGGGAAGTGCTGGCCCATTTATGTTGGACGAAGCTTGGGTCGAACCACGGGAAGTTGGGCCACTATATAACGTCCTCTTTCTCAGTCAGTTTTTCTGGACTTTATGTTCCCCTCGATTAGATGAAAAAAGTTCCCAATAAATGCCAACTGATCTTTTTTTCTTTTTTAATTTGGTAATAATGCCCATTGATTTTGCAGAGCTTCAATGTGGTTACTCCAGTATAGTTTGTCATCCTATCGTGAAAGCTTTTTTTTTTTTTAAAATATCAAAGCTATTTCTTTTCTCAGTATATTGTTAGTTATATGCCATAAAGCCAATATTTGTAATTGGATAATTCCTATTTATGGCAATAAAATTTATTCTATTATTCATGAATTGTTTATGTTTATTAGAATAAGCTCTTAAGATACTCAGCATATACTTTATTTTTAAACAGTTGAGAATATGAGTGACGGAATTATCTGGCAAAAGTTCTTTAAATTGTTCGTGGTCATTGGAATCTCGGCTATTATTCCAGCTAAACTATTACCTCTATCTGTATCTATAATTAATATATAGATACTAATCAAAATGGAGTAGTAAGTCTCATACTATTTGATATTAGATATTGAGACAGATATGTAGATACTTATGGAGATAAATGAATCAAACGCGACGTATGAATAATATTCACATGATACTTTACTGTTGTCAATAAATATTATCGAGACCATATTAATGCATATAGTCCATAGATTTGAGATGACATGATTATCTCATACATAGGTAGTTAGGATTTACTCCTACTTATATATTTGTGGTAAACATGGGTATTCGGCAAACAATGGTCCTAGTTAATTATGTATGGAGGTAAGTGATCATTCGAGTAAGGATTCATTGACCTAAGTAAACAGGGAAAGGTCCTATGGATTTGAGTTTTATTCTTAATAAGGAAATCCTTTTGCCAAGGTAGTTAGACTTAAAATAGAAAGGGATTTCTAATTTAAGTCCTAGTGAACTATGAGTGGAAGCTTATAGATTTCATATGGTTAGTTATAGGGTTTCACATTTATCATGACCTTGACTAGATCGGGATCCGCAATGAAGGGACTCAAGTGTATAACATATATGGCCACAGGTTTATCAGAATGTCAATTAGCACATTCGTCACTATTTGGATTATTATGATATGCTGCTAGGTATCGCTCACGATCGATGGGAGCCAAGGGTATTTTGGAAATCAAGCTTTTGGTTACGGAAAAGAGTTTGTGGTAGTATTGAAAGAGTTTGATATTATGATTTCATCGCCATTTAGTGATGAATCTAACTAGTCACATACAATATGGTTCATTTAAACCAAGAACCGATTGATTCTAATTAAGGTAATTAATTAGAAATCAATTATCGAATCAGACTTGCAATTAGTTTGCAGGGTTGCTAGCACATCATGAAGTTAGATTGATCAGGTGATGGATCATTATAAGGAATAATCATACGTGATAGAAAGTTTCCTTATATGAAAAGTTTCATTAGTGAAAAAAGAATTCGGGCACAAGTGTCTCTCTTTTGGTATAGTAGTCACGAGATGACCGTAAGGATGTTTTAGACTTATATGAGAATATGAGGATTTGCATGCAGATGATATTAATGTAAAGTTAATTAATTATTGGCATGTTGGTCCTTAAGGATTAATTAAGCAAAGCATAAATACATATTATATTCTTGCAATAACCCGATCAGGTCATTTTGACTGAAACGTAAAACTAGAGATAGTGAGAGGAAGAGGCATACGGCTATAAACACAGCAGCCTACTGCCATTCTACCTCACGGCAAATTTGAGATCACGTTGGTCCATTTTGGTCAACTCGTGTTGCCAATTCCATCCCGTACGCGCATTCCTTGATCGTGCTGCTCAATCCGTTCAAGTGGGTGACCCGAGTGGATAGCAAACGCCGAGGAGAAGCGCAACTTGGTTAATAACAGCCAGTGTGGACGAGGCTAGAGGCCGCACGTTTGGTCAGCTTTAATCGGATACGTTCTCGATAGGTATATTCGGATAATTCTTGTACAAATAATTATTGAGTTGCGCTGTTTAATTCGAATAAAAGGGTATACCACACCTGTAATGCAATTTCAGTTCAAGATACGATATTTATATGATGAAAAATTTTATTTATCGTTACCACGATTCCGCTGCGTTTTAATTCGATTATTCTTTCATATATGTGTGCGTCTATATGTATATGTTCGATTAGAGGAATGATCTAGGGATAGCTCTTGCAGAGACTGGCGCTGCGATCTTGAAGATTGGGCTGAAAATTATCCTTGATTGTTCTTGAATTGGAGCTTACGAGCCAACCCTCCTCTCCTTTATTTACGACTATATCTCACGCTAAGAAGAAACTGGACGGAGATCCCAAATTGTATAACAGAACAATTCATCTGATAGGCATAATTTTTTTACGAACATTTTTTACATAATCAAAATATGAAATGAAGTTACACTGAGCCTGAGTTTGATATTGAATTGGTTAATGCTCATTTTAAGTATGTTTGAAACAAAAAGTGGAAGACTCAGTTGAAGTGACTGTTGGGTCCCAAAAAGGTTGAAGGGGCATGCATATTGTTCTGTCGTCTACCAAGTGCGGTCCTTCTCACCCTTCACGAACGGGGGGAAAAGGGGGACTGGGGAAACCTTAATTTTGTATTTTTATGATAAATATTAGAGTACGCATTGTTTAATCGATCGGTGAAATTATTAATATTCATATATCTTATTTTTGGTATACTGGTCATGTGAAATTAAATCCGAGCTAGTTCTTCTCTAAGATTGCTCTAAAATCCTAGCTAGGTCATCCATATCAAGCCTAGGGTGTTCATGGAAATTATATCTCTCGGTATCTTATTAGATATTAATCCAAGATCTCATAAACATGAGCAAGCCATCATGCTCTATGAGCCCTCCTACATATTGAAAGTTACATATATATCATACCTTACCACTGAAATCTCTACTATTTGTCATTTTTCAAACTATATAAGATCGATACAACTTCAACCAAAAGGCGCACTTTTGTTCTATTCATCATTTATCTTATTTACATCCATTTTTCATGGTTGAAATAAGAATGATTGAGGAACATAGGGATTTACTTATGTTCCGTTTGATACGTGGAAATGGAATGAAAATCTACATTTTTATTCCATTTTTTATATGGAAACACTCATATGGATTAAAAAGAACATTTCATTGGAAGGAAAATTTCTTTTCAACGCGATAGATTAAAATTTATTATCATTACCTTTTTAATTGTATATCTAAATATATGATATATAGAATGATATTATAAAAAATAAGTTCATATAATTAAATTTAATTCATTATATTTTCTAGTTCAATTGAAAGATCACTATTTTTCTCTCAATGTGATTATATTCACTAGACAAAGATCTATCGCATTCATTTTCATTCTATTCTAACGTATCAAATGGACTTTAATTTCTCTTAGAGCCACACGTCCGGTTGATAGCTAAGTTCGAGGTTTCCATTCCCTTCCATTCCTATCAAGGCAATAGGCTCCCGCATCCGTAAACATTGGATTGCCTACTTCTCTCTCTCACTTTATATTTATTTAGGACGATCCAAGCCGTTGGCTCATCCCATTCTCTCTCATTTTCTCTCTTTATTGAAGCGATCCAACTGATGTTAAGTAGACGATTACGGTCCGTTGAAGCTGACGGTGAACTTTTTCACGACGTAACTCCGCACCTTTTTTATAAAGTCAAAAATGCACTCAAACACTCCCGCCGATAAAGGACAAAAGGCTATAAAAATGATGTGACATAAAAAACATAAGGAGCTAGCATGAAGAAAACATGCAAGATATTTTTAAGTATGTGAGTTTCAGCTGGCTGGCTAGTGAAGTCAGGATATATATGATGGTCGGTTCTCGTTTTCTATTGGGAATAGCAGTTCAGCACTTTCCTTTTTTCTTTTTTCTTTTTTTTTTGCTTTCTCTAGTTGGTCCGATGTGGGCCTCGGTGTAAATTATCATTGGATCTTAGAGAAAAGGAAATACGAATGTGTATCATCACTATTAGGGGATCAATCAATTTATCATGGATAAGTGTTGTAAATTTTTCTTCGGAAGCCAACGAAGGCTTGGGATTTAGAAGAAGAGGAAAGATGAGTGCCATTTCCAGAGGGTCACCTGAGTAGTTATTTGCAGTCTGTGGACTTGGAATGAACAGTTTCGGTCTAACATAAGAGAAATGTAGCAAGAATTAGTATCAGTACTGAGACACCAGATCACAATAAGTCGATCGAGAGAGAGAGAGTAAAATAACACAGAGTAGCGTGATTGTTATTAGAACCTATGACCTCATCAGGCTCCAGGTAGGTGCTGAAACATGCTTGATCGTTTGAGCCTCTCCTTTATAGTTCGGTCCGACAAAGTATCCAAAAAGGAGCAAGAGCTAGCTCAAACGTACGCATCAATTGATCTTAGACGAATCCAGCGGACAACTTGAGGCTTCAATTTATAGGGCACAAGGGAAAAGTCTGAATCAAAATGTTAATATTGCATTATCTTACTATGTTATATTATCTAATTAACTTTAGCCAATTACAACTGATTGAAAATTCTTATCATTAGGAGTTTCCGAGGAAGAACACTGAAACCGGCCTCGACCGGTGAAGAAGGGCTGCCGCCTGAAAGTCGGACACACAATAACACGCAATTTAAATAAATATATATATTAATGATGTCTAGTGATTTTCGACCTAACAATCAATAATTAATTTCAAAAGAGATTCCTAGTCAAAAACTTTTAAATAATGACCAAAAGAAAAAAATATGCTATGCAGACTCACAAATTAGTGTAGAAAAAAAGAAGATAAATGAACTAATACGAAATCTTCGATAAATTTAAACAAATTAAGATATACACTTGCAGGTCGAAGAGCTTAATGTGGTTGTGATATATCACTAGAAGTTCTCATCATAACGATTAACATTGTTGTTGCATGGTCATATCAAACACTATCCTTGTCGAATAACATCCATATCCGTCCGTCTCATGTGATCTCTTAATGATTTATTAATTAAGGACCAATATTTACAGAACTTTTTACCCAAAAAAATATTTACAAAATTTTGATAATTAGTAGTTACTTTACACTTTACAGCGATCACTGAGAAAATCAAATTCATGTTCTATACTAAAAAAGTATATTGAGGTAAAAAAATTATAAATTGTTGATGGTTGATGATAAAGTATTTGACCCTAAAATCAAGGATATACAGATGGTTATATATATATTATAAAATTCTACCGGCTCTCTTTTCCTCTGAGGAACAAATTCAACAAAAGAAAAAGCGGGAAATAATTACTAGGAACAAGAGGGGGGAGAATTGAACTATAGATTAGGTAAAGAATTGACAATCGACAAATTCTCGGTCGCATATAATTAATAATCGGTCTAATTAAAGGCTCTCTGAATCTTTTAAATGGTCAATTTCTATTCATTAAGTTTAAGTCAGAATTTGGTAATAATATTCGGCTAAGAAGAGTTGGTCGTTTCAAGAATTTCAAACATATATACCTAACCTAACTTAATGAATTATTCATCAAAAAGGGAGAAAAAAAAAACAAACTTTATGAAATACATGAGATTGAGAAGTACGGAACAGAAGTTGACCTCTCATACCGAAATTTGCTGCTGATATTGCATTTTCAAAACATGTTTGTTTCATTACAAGCATCAAAGTCGCACAAAAAATCTAAGACATGCGAAATTTCTAAATTGATGGCATTGGTTGATCCCTTTGATTCCTCTCCTGCTAAGTCGATGTCATCGTCTAGCTATAGACACATTATCCTTCGATATTCAACGAACAGTGTATATATGTAATTACACTTGAATTCCTAGTCGAATATATAAATTCAATTCGTAAGAGACTTCAGTTTCTAAATAAAACAGAAGCATTATTATATTTTTGCTAAAACGTATATATGATATAGACATAACAATATCACATACAGATAATAATGCGTAGACATGCTGCAGCCGTGTGTGTACAGTCCAGAAAAATATTTTTCATTCACTGCTCTGACGATGTCATTCGAGGATAGTGACACTGCCACATCATTTACGCGTGCCAAATGGGAGTAGCATCCTCTCATGTTGCCATATAATTTTTTTTTCTCAGTTACGGTCTAGTATCCGAAAATATTCAATTATTACAAAACTAATTCAATTTGAGTCGAATCAGCCAATTTAGACGTAAAGTTTTTTCAAGAGTAAATTTTTTCAATTAACAAAATTCGAAAATTCAACATCTTTTTTAAGAGAAATAAGTCGAGCTGTTTGAATCAACTTATATTGGTGTATTGTCTTATAAATTTTAAGGTACTTAATTTTCATTATGTGTCTGTATGCCCTCAAAATGGGAAGATGCCAAATGAGAAAATGTGCATGAGGTTATTTTGAAGATGCTCGTAGCACACGGTCCGTGTTCATATTCACACGGTCCTTATTGCTTGCCTTATTTTCATGAATTGTCTTTTCTTGGCCTGATTCATGTTTTCCTCAAGGCTCACGGGGAGTAAATAAGTGTTCCAGTTAGTTTATGTTCAGCCAATTATCGATACATATGTTTTATGTCGTCCTAAATATAGAAATTTGAATAAGAAATTTTAGCACGCAAGAAACCACAGTCCACTATTTATTTCTCCCAAGATCATGTACGTGTGCACCTCGAATACCACTGATTAACAAGTCTTACAAGCCTTGTGCTTCACAAGTACAGGTCAAAGTGGTAGTAAGTGCTGAAAATTGACCTTTTCATGGGGTTTATTGGAAAGAGTACTCCAAACAAGCAGTCCGGGAGCACGATTGAAAAACTATCGAAAGTTCACACACCTTGAAGTTTTTTTTTTTTTTTAAGAGTGGCTCATACTCGAGTCATGTGAATGAAAAGAAAATTCATGTTGAAAGAATTTTATTCATTAATGAACTGATCCGATTCGATTTCGAATTAGTATTTGGATCGATCCTGAAATGATATTTCATACCTTTTTTTTTGTGTGCATCATGGTATACGGAAGTCCAATAGATTCCGACTAATTCAGTTGAGCGGATCGACCCACTGAATAGTAAAGCTTTCGCAACGTGAATTTTATCCATTTATAAGACTCAAATCTGATATCTTACTTAAAGAAATTAAGTACTGAATCACTTATATCAATCCATATTGGTTATTTTCGGATATTGAAACTGAATGACGCATACCAATATATATATACTAGTTGTGAAGTCCGTGCGTTGCACGAAATAATTCCATCAATTTTAAAAAAACATTTATAACTAAAAATTTAAAAGAAAAATTGGTTGAAGAATTAAAAGTAAAACAAAAATAATAAAATAAATAAACGATCTTCGCATTTAGTGATAGAAGAACTTTTTTTTTTTGCTAACCCTTGGTGTTCGGGCTTCACCCGACTAATCCTCGCGGCTCCGTGAACCCCGAGCGGTGCACGAAGCGAGTAATTACGTCAAATGCGCTCCAATAACCCTAAGGGGATTCAAACTCGGGTCTCAGTACAAACTTGGTGCACATTAACCACTAGACCGAACCCCTTAGGGTTAGTGGTAGAAGAACATAGTTTATGAGAGTTTGTGTCTATGTGTAGCAATACATTTCGAGAGAAAAATAAAAGAATGAAAAAAGCAAAAAAATAGAGAAAATAAAAGAATGGAAATTTTCAATAAAAATGAGAGAAAAATATAAATATAAATATAAATTTAATCAAGTCACTTGCATTTAGAGATAAATAGCTTCAAAAGCTTACGTCTAGTTATAGACGTATTCAAGAAATTAATTTTTATGATGAGGTATCTTTTAAAATATACTTTTTATCAAAAATAATTTAGAAAATTTAAAAATTAAAAAAACATAGAAAGTCTATTCATAAAGTTCATATTCCATTCAATTGAATATAACCGTAGTATCCAAGAGATTTTGTAGTATTTTCGATTTTTTAAATGGAATATTATTTCAAAAAATTTTGTTAATAAATTTATAATAAAAAATATTTTTAAAAATTTAAAAAATTTTATTCATAAACGGAGTATTCGGAGATCATCTAACCGGCCCACCTCGCATTTTGCTTTCTTTTTATATATGTATGAGCAGAAAAAAAGGTGCAATAATAAGTCATGTCAGGGAACGTGATAAACGAGAGATCGCGGGAGGGAAGAGCACCACCGACCCAAAGAAGGCGCCCCATCAACTGAAAAACATCCAAAAACCGTAATTCCAGCATACAAGAAAAAGAATTATAATAATTGACTGAAAAAAATAAAAGAAGATTAGAATGACAACGCGACTTTTTTTTTTATCTGAGTTTTAATGTTCGAAATTTTAATTTAATTCAGTCAAAATAAATTTATTTATTAAATAATAAAATTCTTTCCATATAAATCTTTTTTATTCATAAGATTCGATCGTTGTTGTTATTATAATAACAAGCATCAAATCAGGTCACGTTGGTACGGGACTTTTAATTAATTATGAAAAGATCAATCTCAATCTCAATCTGTCAGCTCAAATTATCCCAAGCCAAGGGACGAAAGGATGAGAGAGAAGGAAGGGAAGGAGAGGGGAAGGGAACCCTCCTCCTTCCTCCTTTGACCCACACCGCATCTCTATCCCACATTTCACACGCACCCACTCAAATTCTTGACCAGGCATTTCTCCCTCCGTCCATTTGCATTTCCCTCGTCCTCCACCTCTGCGCATATATCCCCCATCTGAAACTTCCACCGGCAACAACCATACACGCACATATATATATATATATATACACACACAGTCTCTCCAATTGCTTGACCCAGCTCGAGCTTAAGCACCGTCACCAACAACAATAATAAGAACTATATCAGTATTCCCTCTTCTTCTTCGTCCTTTTTCTTGGAATCCAAATCCCAGTGCTGAGAAGTTCGGTTTTTTTTTTTTTTTTTTGGTCGAGGGCTCTTGGTTCAGCTTTTGTATTGGGTTTTTCCATCTGGGTCGGTGGGGTTTTGGGCGTTCCAGCCGGGATGGGTTTAGCTTCGATTGTTCTTGAGATCTTGAAGGGGCCCAGCTTTGGAGCGGTGGTGTCGGAACTCGTGGTTCTGATGGTTCCTATCTGGGTTGCGCTGTTTCTTGGAGTTCTGACCGGGTGGGTATGGAGGCCTCAGTGGGCGAATCTTGCTGGAGCGGTCTCTGGTGGCTCGAAAGATTCGTCCCCTTCTTCAAATTCAGGAGAGGAATCTGATTCTGCTACTAAAGGTTCTGGTCAAACCTTGAGTCAAATGAGATTGGTCTCCTCTGAAGGAGCTACGGATAGAAAAATCTTCTCTGAACCTTCCGCAGCTGTTTCCAACTGCAGGTAAATGTTCGTTGTCTATACATGTAAATTTAATGTATATGTTAGCTCCCGGTGAACGCTTTGCAGTCCTAATCGCGTTTGACCTTCGTGATTTAATCCGTATCAGTTTCCGCTAATTTTGGTTACTTATTTCCGTCTTGTAATAAGAACTAGTCCATGTGTGAATGTTTGGGGTCGTCAAATTTATATCCAGCCATGTCCAGATTCTCTTTTCGGTATTCTCTCTGCTAGAGATGGATGGTTTCGATACTGAAGCTTATGACCTTTCTATGGCAGTATGGTGAAGGCTGAAACTGAAAAAACTGGTCTAGTTAACTCAGATGATTTGGAGCATTTATGCCGGCTTGTGGAGGTGAAAGATGGAGGGCCTGCTTGGATTCAGATGATGGACCGCTCGACAGCCACTATGAGCTACCAAGCTTGGCGTAGAGATCCCGAGGTAGCTCGTTTTGTCATTTTCTTACTGAGTAATTGATAAAAGATTTATTAAGACCTCTCGTAATTCAGTTTCGCGATTTTTTCGACTACGGGATTTAGCTTAGGAGTAATTGTGTCTTAAAATGGTTTTCCAGACTGGGCCTCCGCAATACAGGAGCAGGACTGTTTTTGAGGATGCGAGTCCTGAACTCGTGAGGGATTTCTTCTGGGATGATGACTTTCGGTTGAAGTGGGACAACATGCTCCTTTCAGCTTCCACTTTGGAGGAGTGCCCGACCACTGGAACTATGGTGGTGCAGTGGGTTCGTAAGGTGAGGATCCTTTATCTTTTAGTTTCCCTTTCATTTGTGTCGATTTGCTGATTAAACATCATGCTAATTCTTTGCAATCATTCTGTGCAGTTCCCATTCTTCTGTAGTGATAGGGAATACATAATTGGGCGTCGGATTTGGGAATCAGGACGAGCATATTATTGCGTGACAAAGGTATCTTTCCCACTCCACTGTTGCCTTCGTTTGATCTGTTGTGAACGGCAAGATCCATATTGATTCCTGTTTTGGGCAAAACACCAAGTTATTAGCCTTTCTATTATAATGATCCTTCTTACCCAGTGCTGGTTAGAATATGAAAGCGAATAATCCAATGGGCAAGCCAACAGAATGACCTGTTAGGCACTTGCTGAATTTGGAGATGACGGGACCTAGTGGTGACAAGGTCGCTGGATGCTATGTTACTATTGAAACATTCAGCAGAAATTGTGTTGCTTCGAGCAGATTTCATGATCCCCTAAATAATCTCCTTTTCTTAGTATAACTGATTAAACATGCCATACTACTTAGCAGTGTGAAAATATTTTTCTTCTTTCAGGAAAATTTTAAAAAAAGGCCTATATCAATGCACTTTCTGAAAAAAAATAAAATTGTTGCATGAGAGCTATTCAAATTCGTATAGTTTTGGAGATTATTAGCCTCGTTTCATGTTTGGAGTATTTTCGCATTCATATAATAATGTTCCGTTTCCAAATTTTCAGGGAGTGCCCTGCTCCACTGTGCCAAGGCGCAATAAACCAAGACGCGTAGATCTATACTATTCAAGCTGGTGTATCCGAGCAGGTACAGTCTATGTTTGCTTATTTTTCTGCTAATATGATATTATGCACAAACTTAGCCTAATTGAGGAAAAAGTGAATGAATGTCTGAGATATTCCCTTTTTGGGCAATACTTGCAGTTGAATCAAAGAGAGGAGATGGGCAACTGACCTCCTGTGAAGTACTGCTGTTCCATCACGAAGACATGGGCATCCCATGGGAAATCGCCAAGCTCGGGGTCCGCCAAGGAATGTGGGGGGCTGTCAAGAAGATAGAGCCGGGGCTACGCTCATACCAGAAGGAGAGAGCCTCCAGGGAAGCTGCAATCTCCCGCTGCGCTTTTATGGCACAGATCAACACCAAAGTCAGTGCAGACTATCTCAGTTCCTTGGACAACACTTCCAGCAGTAGTAGTGAGTTGTCTGAAATTGCTAATAAAGACCGCGATTCCTCCTCGGAGAAGAACCAGCTGGGGAAGAATGTATCGAAGCTCATAGTTTTTGGGGGAGCGATTGTTCTTGCCTGCACTCTTGATCGAGGATTGTTGTCGAGAGCAGTTATCTTCGGGGCTGCCCGAAGGTTCGGGCAGATTGGTAGGAGATAATTAGATTGAGCTTCTTCTCAGGTTTTCTCCAAAAGGCGGCAACCTTTCCACGACGAGGGAATCCGAAGATAGAGCTTAATTGTAGCACCTCTTTCAAAGGATGGAGGCTGTATTCATTTTTGTTTGATCTTCCCCTTCTGTGAGGGAGCCATGTACCGGTTTCTTAGTGACTGGAAAGGTCAATATAGCACTAATGTTGTATCATGTATGTAACGTGAACGGTATATTCAAATTCGATATCATAGTTACCGAAGTATAAGTGAGCAGAACATGTTACATAGGTGCCACGAAATTACGGATTCACGGAGCAAGAAATTGCTCACTTGCATTCCTTAGTTTCAGAAAGAACAATCGCACCCTATATTTCCGAGTCAACACAGCACCTCGTACAACTTTATTATGACACCTCCTGCCCAACCTGCCAGTTGCCACTGCTGTGCGCAATCTGTGATTACCGTTGCCATTCCCGACAGCCGAAGATGGCATCACTGCTTAAACATGCCAATTGGATTAGAGGGAGATCTGTGACCTGTGCTTGAAAGCGCATGTTCCGGTTTCCATTTCCAAAAAGCTTCTCAGCTCAACACTAGTGGGAGGTGGTGGTGTCAGTGTGGGCTTCAAATGATCTCAACCTCTGAATGAGTTTCATGCACCACGGCAGCAGTACTTCAGCAGTCTTAAGTGCCTCTCTTCCTTCTAAGTGGACAGTCCAATGTTTGTGCCATCGCATTAAAGAAATGCCCCAATTTGGAACCATTTCGAACTTCTGAAGTCGATCAGATATTGTCCAAAATTTGTATGACACCTTAAACCTTAATGCAAGAGCCGGAGAAAGAAGACAAGGGAAAAAATAGCAAACTAATGCATGAAAAACATGAGTAGCTCTTTTAGGATGAAATATTTGACTACACTGTTCAGACCTATTACAACCATACAAAACAAATTCTGAGATGATAAGAGAGTAAATATTGCATAAGGACAATGAGAGATCATTTTTAGGTTGTTTGCCTAAAGTAATTCCAACTTATCCATCATGAGATACCACAAAAACAAAAAGGGTTACAATCGCCACAGAGCACCAATAAATAGCAGCAAAAACCAGTAGCAGGCAGTGAGCAGAAAGATTTTCAGACGTGGGCTGTTCCTTCTGTGAACTTGGGGTCCTCGCATCTGTACCGTCCATCAGGGCCGATGCCGAAGCCCTTGGGGTCGGCGAACACGTTATCGAGGAGCTGGCTCCTGGGAGGCTGAGGGCTTTCGTCGGCAAACTCAACCGCATCCTCCACGACCTCATCGATCTTCTTCTCAATCGTCTTGAGCTCAGCCTCTTTAGCAAGGTTGTTCTCGATCATGTACTTCTTCAGGGCCGTGATTGGGTCCCTCGCAGCATAGTGAGCCTTCTCGGCTGAAAAGAATTTTATAATAAAGGTCAATAGAGAGAAGCAAGGGAAATGTTTTCTGCTGAATCTAACATGTCAGTTTGGATACAACTAACAGAAAATACTAAAAAAGGTAACTTGTCACATCATCATTGTGATCGAATAGGTTAATTTATTCAACTTCCATAGTCCCTCGTCAACAAAACAACTAGTATATGTAGAATCAACCTATACGATGTGCCATGTCTACCAAGTTGAAAGAGATTTAAGTAAAGAACTCATGACGAATGAGAGTCCAATAAAAAGTGCATTTGAAAACTGTAATCTATGTAAGCTGTCACTTACATTATTCCTACTAAGGAAGGGAAAGGAGAGGGAATCTAATAAAAGAGTGGAAAGGGGAGGAATAGAGATTTTCTATTTAAACGAGGAAGTTGAGTTAATCATGTGATTAGAGAACAAATCCTTTCTCTGACCTTTCACTACAACATGCTGGAGCAAATTAGTTTACTTCGTTCATTATTAGACCGCTCTGTACATAGTTCCTGATGATTTTCTCCCTCTCCTTGCCCCTTCCAAATTTTTTTTTTCCAAAGGGGAACGTAGTTCCCCTCCAAATTCTCACAAACCCCTCCATCCAAACATATTCTAAATTATTGTCAAATCATGTTGTTGTAATAGTCTATGGTTCCCCTTCCTATGATAATGAGCATCCAAAAATTATCAGTCAACTTCCCTACAAAGGCTACTAGTCTCCTAGATGACTTCAACTTCGAAAACCTAGAACCTACAATAAACCGAGATCTATAGCTATGAAATATAGTATCATAGTCTCAACTAAGGATCATCATCCTCTAGTAAGAGTCTTCGTATAGTCAAAGATGGATCATCATCTACTGAGCAAACTGTCAGTTGAGCATAAGCATATCGCAATGCAATGCAAAAGAGAATCAGGACTTACCAGGGTCACGGAGCTCATCGGGGTCAGCCAACGAGTGTCCCCTGAATCTATAGGTCTCACATTCGACCAAGGTGGGGCCCTCCCCTCTCCTTGCTCTCTCAATTGCCTCTTTAGCAACCTCCCTCACCTTCAACACATCCATCCCGTCAACGTGTACTCCAGGCATCCCAAAGGCAGGCCCCTTCTTCCATATTTGAGGATCGGATGTTGCCCTCATGTGGGACATTCCAATGGCCCACAAGTTGTTCTCCACCACAAAGATGATGGGCAGCTTCCACAGGGCCGCCAGGTTCAGGCACTCATAGAACTGTCCGTTATTGCATGTCCCATCCCCGAAGAAGGCAAGGGTCACATGATCACAGTCAGCTTCACCCAAAACCTCCCTCCTGTACTTTGAGGAGAATGCAGCTCCAGTAGCAACAGGGATTCCTTCACCAATGAAGGCAAACCCACCAAGCAAGTTGTGTTCCTTGGAGAACATGTGCATGGACCCACCTTGGCCTCTGCAACAGCCGGTAGTCTTTCCGAAAAGCTCGCTCATTACCTCACGAGCAGGGACTCCCTTGCTGAGGGCGTGCACGTGGTCCCTGTAAGTACTCACGGCGGAATCTTCCTTCTTCAACAGCTTGATGAAGCCTGTCGATACGGCTTCTTGGCCATTGTACAGGTGGACGAAACCAAACATTTTGCCCCTGTAATACATCTGGGCACACATGTCTTCGAACGCTCTACCCAAAACCATGTCCTCATAGAGCTCTAGCCCTTCCTCTTTGGTGATCAGCTGCAGCAAGCACCAGCATTACTGAGAAAGACCAAGATTCCATATTTAAACAGCTTAAAGTACCTACGCTATTGATCCAAATATCAGCTGCAATGCAACGTGCAAAATAAGATTGCCTAATCAACATATCCGAATTATGGTTCTTTCAAGCTCGTTTACTTTCAATATAGGGATGTTGAAGCGGAGTAGGAAAGTTAGCCCTCTTGTGTTGATTGCAGGGCATTTGATTTGCTCACGAATGATATGCATCTTCTACGATCATTGCCTCGTCATGCCGGTACATTTAGTTGATAGTCTCAATACCGAGGCATCGCTGATCTAACGATTGACAATATAATTCGGCACATTAAATTAAACTAACCAAGCATGACCTCTCATCATCCTAAAGAAGAATTTTGTTTATGTTCACTTCCCTTACCAATTCCCATCATGAAAATGAACCATGCAGGAAATTTCATTCCCACCCCCACATTTCGGGATCAGCTCATTCGAGTTTTTCTCCACTTCCCCAGCCGAATCATGGATTTCCCAAGGCAGCTTACAGAACCAAGAAAACAAGAGCAGTAATGGGCACTAAGAAAGGTACCAGATTAGAGCTCGAGGAGGCAGATTTCTGCTTCTTCTCCTTGATGACCTCGGAGACGGCCGAGACGGACGAGGACCTCCGCCGGGTAGCCGCGCAAACGGAGGCAGATCTGGAGGGGGCGGCGAACCGGAGCTTGTGGGTGGATCCGAGGAAGGCGGAGGAAGGCTTCTTGGAAGCAATCGACGGGTTCTCGCACCGGGAGTGCTGGATTGCATGGATGGAAGAAGAGAAGGCGGTGGCCATGATTCAAGAAATGCTTTCGACGTGCTCGATGAAATGCGGCAGAGGAGAAGGGAAGAGAGATTGAAGGGTAAGAGTAGGGGAGGAGGTGGGAACTATAAAGGAGGGGGGAGGGAAGGGCGGAGAAAGCGAGAAGGGGAGGCACCGGAACGCCCGCCCGGATCGATTTTGGCTGTTTATATATATATTTCATCAAGTTTCCATTTTCTATTTTTCATCTATTTATTTTTCTCAGTAGAGCTGAGCTGCCCGAATTATAGCAGGAGGGCAAGTGGTGTGTGCAAGGGACTGGGTGATTTTCTGTGTACACCCGGGTGCATGTGCGCCCAGAGGAGACGCGTGTGGGACCCGCTACCAGAGGCTTGGTAGGCCGGGCTCATGGAGCAGACGACATGCATGAATGGTGCGAAGTGCACCTTGCGTTTTCCATCTGCGGCGGAGAAAACAAAGGATGGATAGGCAAAGGCAGGTCGTCTGACTCATCACCCCAACACCGTCCTGCTTTCTTGGTGGATTCAACCTCTTCTCTCTTTTTTTTTTTTTTACAAGTATAATTATATAATTTTATCTCCTTATTTTTTGTCTCCTCAATAGGTGGAGTAACCCCACACACACACACACACATATATATATATATATATATATATGTCACGGTTGAAATTTTATTCTATGCTAAAGAGACCGGTTCTGGATTCCGGGGACTGTCTGATCAACTTTATTGGTATACTCGAGTACTTTGGCGATGATATTATGGGCACGATAAGCACCCATTCTGTTTGCTGATTAGCTTCGGCAGCGAGTGATGGTTTTCTGATGCAGTACCTCATATGTGGTATATTTGAGCACCATAGATCGATGTGAGCTTAGGATATGTCAGTGGTAGTAACTGTCAGCAGTTGGTAGTTGCCATTAGTGAGCTTGCCTTTTCTGTTGTAACATCGAAAACTGCGCATTTATGAATGAGACATTCGGATTTGTAGGTCGTATCGACGAAGGAAATTTTCAGATGCACTCGTAGCCATTTAAGGAGCAAAGAGGACGTGGTCAATTGTAAAAAACAAAGGGCAAGGTGTTTGGACCTAAGTAGGTGGCCCAAATAGCTGGTTGGGCGGACCTTGCCACTCGCAATTGATAGAAATACTGACATAACACGTCAACACGATCATCTCTCATGAGTCTCACAAGTAAGGTCGGGTGTGCAAGGATTACCATGTTAGTATACCACATTAGTATTTTCGTTAATTTTAGATGAAAAAATAACGAATTATTTATTTGACGTTAAAACAAAATCATATTCTTCTACAGAAAATTGTATCAAATTTGATAAAATTATCAAATCATGTATTATTATACGGTGTGCATGTTTTTAAGATAATTGTCATCAAAGAATCACAGACTTTTACTGAATTTCATAGGTTTTTTTTTTGGGATGTGTTATTAATTTCAAATCAAAAGACATTTTAATTTTCAATCCATCGCGCTTTCACGTCGTAGATTTACTTTCTTGTCATTCTCCTCTTTATCTTTTTGCTCTTTTGCCACTTAGTCCGGACATCCATTTTCCAATCAAAAAACACAATTTTTGTCCAAAATTAATTTTTAACAACAATCATTTTCAAAAATATGAAAAATAAAATAAACTTGGGTGGAAGGGCAGTGGTCGCCTCGCTGGCAATCACATTCCCTCTATCAAAATTAGCCGCGACCTAGGATCTCGATTAAAAAGGGACAGGGGCACACCCCCAATCGGAGTAATGGTCGTTGGCGAGGCTCCCACCACCCCCTTCCGGTCTTCCTCCCATTCTCAATTTTTCTTTTGGGTCAAATTTTCTAATTTAATTCTTTTTGTTTTAGATCGACAGACTTCACCAACCCCTTATCGGAGATTAAGCTCCAATTGGGCGTCGACCTGCCCGGGGATGAAGTACTTTCAATGAATGTAAACTCTTGTATTACGGAAAGAAATGTATTGAGTAGTGTCTATGCTCGGATAACTTCCAACTTTCTCGTGTTAGATAAACAAACAGACCACATTAATCATTCCAAGAATTAACATCTTAAACAATAATATATTCATATAGTATCATTACAAAACATCGATCTATATGTTATGCTACGAATTTATCGAGCTCTTCTAATTGAGTCAGACAGCACCATATGACCTTATAATAAGCTCTCCTTCTTGGAAGGCTTCCATATCTTTTATCCGTGCCGTCATCACGAAACGATGGTCTCGAAGCAGAACAGACCGTCGTGCTCCGGTGCGAATCTCATCTCCTTTTTCTGCTGCCGATCGTGGTTCGAGATCTCAGCATCCGCACCTACTTCACCGTTGTTGAAGCCTCCGTCCTTGCTCTGCTGCTGATCGGAGTTTCCCCTGCAGCTCGTTCTTCGGGCTGGCATCGCCAAAGGGAAATTGGCCTTCACTGTTTGGCCGAAGAACTCGGCGCTGAGCGCGTCGAAGGAGCTGAACATCGAATTCATCTCTTCAACTAGCTAGAGAGGTCTTGTATCTTCTTTCTTTATGAACGATGAGCTGATACAGAATATCTATTCTGGGCCTGAGAGTGGACTGAATTCGTATGAAGAGGAAGGAGATGCCTTGGGGCCTCCTTTATATGGGGCCAATGACGGCTTGTGGTGGGGCCAAGAGTGGAGGCAGAGCCGCCTTTTGACGCTGTCGGCCTCGGAAAGGGAGACCTCTGACTGCCAACTTGTGATGTCCCCTAAATTATTAAAATTTAAAGATTCCGATATACAATAAAAAGAATATAGTGCAATAACATATTTTATGATGTGTGCGCGGAAAAGCCGAAAATCGCTCTTTGATAGAAAGTTAACGCCGTGCTATCTTGTGAAATTTTATTAAAATATTAAACTTATGATGAAATAGTTAAATATTGTGTTATATGGTGTAATTTTCCTTAAAAATTATTTATAACCTTTTATTCAATTTTCTTTTTTATTTTAATATTGTGGTAGAGTTAGGAGTCTTTTGTACAATCAATGACAGAGGGAAATGAATTGGGCCTCATAACTAGCAACTAGCAACTAGCAATCCTTCGCCTAGGTGGTTTTCGTTCACATATAATTTTATAACAGATTTGTGGCTAGATTTTTTGTTGTATTTTATTATTATTATTATTATTTATCATTTATTAGTCTTATCTATGGTTGCGTGAGATTGCGGAGGTCCATCCAATTTGGACGGCGTTGAATTAGAAAAAGGGGTGTTCATCATGTGCGCAGTGCCGGGCACTCAGGAGTTCCCTAACTTGAATGTGACTAATTAACCCGTTGTCACGTAAAAGTATATATATAAAGATATTTCGGTGGATCCAATTTTTAAGCATTTCATTATATTCTGACGTGTGAGACGACCTGATGCATTTTATTCAGTTAGAAAGGATGGGTTCAAATGAGAATATCATATTTTAGCCGAAAGGCACGTCTAGCAGTTACTAGCATGAATTACTTGTCCGGGATGAAGAGCAAGTGACATATACTCATATTTTAGCCGAGAGACGAATATCAATAGGAAGCCCTATAGGGATATCCGGGTTCGGGTATCCTTTTCTTTAACGATACCTGGACCTACCCTATAAGGAGCAAGTTTCAAGATTTTGAAACCGGATCCTAACATGTTGAGTTTTGAAACTGGAATATACCGAAACCTGTATTATACCACAGATTCTGGATATTTTATTGGAATTTGTAAATTTTTTTGTCACGCTAAATAAAATCGAAAATATCTCATTCATGATTAGTAATCACGCAAAACAGAATGTCGACATAAATTTAGATTTTTTTCAAAATTAGTGACTATTTTTTAAATATGAAAATATCTGAATATTGCTATATATACATATATAATGGTGGAAATTATTATCTGGATTCGGATATCAATTTCGATTTCGTATTTTAATATCCGGACTCAACTCTATTTTCAATACGAGCTATCTCTATCCTACTCTAACGGGCCGATTCCGACCGATTCCGGATATATTCGATATCCGTGCACACCTCTGATGCCTTCGACACAACCATGAGTCTCAAGACGCAGGCTCAAGGGGTGATGTCGAGGAAAGCTTTGGCATGCATGAGAGTCAAGACCCACCCGCACTAGAGTGACTATATATTGCGAGAAAGTCCTATGAAACCATCAAGACACGATACCATGTTTGATTACCTTAGCAACAATCATCAGATTATCCTGACGAGAGTGAGATAGCGATAAGAGGGAACATGGTGCCATGATGATAGCTCCCACCTAACTACACCCTTTGGTGACTACATCAACAGAGGGTGCATGTATTGAGTGCAAGTGGGACTCGTGACGCATGACCGCCCAGTTGAGTTGCACATTTCAGAAAATAGCTCTATGGGGTTTCCATACTTTCACCATTAAACCAATTTAGGCCTTGCATAACGTTTTATTTGCTAGGAGTCCCTGTACAATTTTTAAGGTTCAATTTAGTCCTTTTTTTATAAATAAAATGGTGGACATCAGTAGTGGCGACCCACTAAGCAATGTTCAAACTTTCGTGTTCAACCGCGAAAATATAAGACGAATTGAATAACTAGTGCAAGCATTGGCTCCTGTCAGGGTAACACCACTAAAATGCCTTATATAATTCATAGAAGTCGGTGTCATTAAGTTCAAGCAAATAATGCACTTCTAGCAAATGTTTTGATACATATAAAACGGGATTTGAATATGGAACCTTAGGGCATGTTTGGTTCGCAGGATTTGATCAGGAACGGATTACGTATTCCACGCGGAATACACAATCCGACGTTTAGTTCGCAGGTAATGCGGAATACCTATTCCGGATGGGCCAATAATCCGGTTTTCGTCCGGATTGAGGAAGCCTCACGTGAATATTCGGATTAGCTAAGGAGCATTCGGAATTGATGCTGAAAAGACTAAAATGCCCTCAGCATTGTTCATTAATTTCAAAACGTGCCATCGTTCATTAAAATGTTTATTTTTTTATTAATTATAAAAATAGATAATTATGCTTATTAAATTATTAAAATATTTACTTTTATTAAGAAAAACTATTTTCAGTAAGTTAATTAAAATAATTAATTTTCACAAATTATTTAATAATTGATATTTTTTTATTAATTAAAAATATTAAGTTGTAAATATTATTTACTTTTCAATTATTTAAAATGTTTATTTTTTAAATTATAATAATAGATAATTATGCTTGTTACATTATTAAAATAATTAATTTTATTAATAAACACAATTTTTAGTAATTTAATTTAATTTTTTAATTTTTAGAAATTATTTACTTTTACATTTTTTAAAATTTTTATTTTTTATTAATTATAAAAATTGTCATTAAAGTTATCTATTTATCTTATAAAACTCATTATATTTATATGAAGGACATTTCTGTCTTTTTATCCTATTCATATTCTTTCTATTCCTTATTCAACTCAACCAAACATCAAAATCATAATTCTCAGTTTTGTTATTCCCTCCAATCAAATAAAAAAATTTCATCATATTTTCTATTCTATTCCCTGTCTATTCTATTCTCTGTCTATTCTATTCCTTATCTATTCTAATCCTGCGAACTAAACGTAGCCTTAAGGTTACCATAAATCACTTTGCAGTAAGCTTGAAACTACCACCTTTGGTGGGCAATTTAGTCCTAATATAAATGAATTTTGGGTTTCATCTAATGATCAAGCTGCCGTCTTGATCTTCGTTACGAGCCACTTGACTTGACTTTTACCAAGCATTGCCATGCTTCTATATATTATAGTAAAATATTGATATTTGTGTTTGTATGACGCAGTATTATACGTTTTGTCACTAATTATCTATTTATATTAATCATAACTGATTGTTAAAATTTTCAAAACTCAGTCCACCCAACCTAATAAGAAGCTCCTCTGAAATATAAATAGATAATCTAGTTAAAATACGTACATTTTAAATTTTTAATACACTTTTTGGAATTCATAAAGTTTGAACTCACAATTTTTTTATTATTTATATATAGATTCGTGATTAAAGGAAAGAATGAAAATGAGATATGGTTTCTAATATAGTCGTCCCAAGCGTGTCAGGTATCAACTCTGTTGTCTTCGACCTATCAAGACATTGCGGATGAGAAAGAGAGAAGACTAATTGGATGAGGGAATGACGCATGAAGCATCTTAGACTTCTCCTCGTTCACATCCCAATTTCGTCCCCTGTCACCTTGTCTGTCTGCAAAATTAGGTAGCCAGCTAGCTCGATGATGGATATCAATGAGGATAGGGAGGCGCTTTCCGTTTCCAATGCATGCATCCATCGTTGTATTAGAGTTCCAACAATTTATTTATTCTTGTTAGTGTTTTGAATATATCCCTCATGTGTTTGATTTCCAAAATTAGCTTTCCTTGTCTTTGTTGGGCACCTTGGAATTGAATGGAATGAAAGAAAGAATGTGGACCGGACGTGGAATTTAGTTCATTTCGAAGGGAAAATTAAAATAAATAAAATAGCAGTTTCTTGATGCAGGAAAAGAGTATATATATATTATCCGACCGATTTATACAAATAAATTTTGGATTTCTTGCCGAATAAAGCATGTACTATTAAAAAATTTCGTAATCTAACACATAATTTAAAATTAACTTAAAAAAGCACAACGTTTAAAATCTTTTCCTAATTTAGCTTGTCGTTAGCCTCCATTCGTTCTCATCCGTCAAATACTTACGTGGCCATTAATTTAGTCCAGCCGGCTGTCATCTTTCACGTGTAACAAGCCCATTGGCGAGCCCATTCCCTCCAATAACTTTTTATCCTCCCCCATTCTTCCTCTTCCCTTGTTCTTCCTCTTCCCCTAGCCACTAACACCATAGCAGAGAGCGCGGCCTTCATCGAGCTCTAGACCGGCTGCATTTCCAAACCAACATCAGAGCATCTTCCCAGAGGAAGCGTTCGGAGGAGAGGCGGGACCGGAGAGCCTAAAGGTGGTTGCAATCATGGTTGAAGTCAAAGTTGAAAGCTGGTGCGGCGTACTTGACGAGGGCGGTGGAGATGCAAGGTGGGCAGCAGGGTGAAGGACTCGCGGACTGGCTGGAGAGAGGGAGGGAGTGGAACCCAGTTGTAAGGAGGGAGCTACTAGTTTGAGGGATGTGGACCGTAGACGAGGGAGGGATGAGGATTTGGAGGTGAAGGAGAAGAAGGCAATAGGGGTGTTACAGTTGTACAAGGCAACAACAAGATATGGAAGAGCCATCCTTCATTTGAGAGGGAGATGGAGAGTGTGTGTGTGTGTGTATATATATGCAGGTCTGATAATAGTCATCCTTACGTGCTTCAAGTTGTTTTCCTCTTCGCGGGGGGTAGTTATGCCCTACCTTGAGAGATTCGAGGTCGATGTGAAGGAACTTGGAAGGGGGGCTTGTGGTTGGACCACTTCCACTTCCATGCCACTTTCATGCGTCACCATAATTCAACCTTGCAGAGGGTGTGGTCAATTGTGACAAACAAAAGGGCAAGGTGTTTGGACCTAAGTAGGTGGCCCAACGTATGCCTCACCGGAAGTGGAAGCCTGGCTCTAGTTGGTTTGAGCCCCTTGCTCGAGTGTGAAAGATGAAGTTCATCTCGAGACAGTTAAGATCCGAATTCATAAGAGAGGAGAGCACGACTCCAAGTAAGTTGTTGAGGTTGGGCGTCTAAATGTTCACGTAGCACATGTATGTAAAGGGTGAGAAGGATCACATGGTGTCATGTGAGGGCGGGTGTTGAGAGTGATTGCCCCACATGAAAAAATAAATAGAAATTCATGGGTTTATAAGAAATTGGGTTACACAACCTATCAGTTTAAGTTTTTTGGTTGAAGATGGGCTTAATTGTTTATAGGCATAGTAAAATTTTATATGGTATTAAAATGAGTTCGGTTTCCGTGTGCCCGTGTGGGTTCATACCGCTAAGTCCTTTTTAATTGTCTCTTTATCGAGGGTAGCCAAAATGCCCTTGTGTTGGCCCGAGTATGGAGCTTATGGTCCCTTTAATTGTCTCTTTGTTAATGGTAGCTAAAGTGCTCCCCAATTGGCCCGAGTGTGAAGCTTGTTAGTCTCTTTCATTGTCTCTTTGTAAATGTCCGACTCGTAGTCAGTTCTCGAGGACGGGTTTTTCAGGTCCACATGGCAAGTGTAGCTAAAATGTTAAAGCCACACGTTGCCACGTGAGAACGAATATTGAGAGTTAATTTTACACGGAAAAAAATATAGAAAAATATGAATTTATAAAATATTGGGTTTCATTACCTACTAATTCGAACTTGTATGTTGGAGATTGATCCAATCGCTCATAAACCTAGTGGAATTTTACACTCTTGTTGTAGGTATGTGATAATAGTGGCCGGAATAGTCGGCTGTTTGGTGTCTTCTCTGGCTTTACTGGATTGGTTGATTACCTCCTTCAGCCTAGGTTTCTAGTCCTATCTCTCTGCTCGACTCTGTGAAAAGTTCCTTACACACAAGTGTGGCTCAAGACCCCTCATGTTTCGCTCGATGTCGATGTTCTTCGGAATGTCCACATTAGAATATCGAAATTTACATGAATTAATGGTTTTATCTTATAATTTTATGTTTTCTTGAGCGCCCCTTATTACTTTCGAAAAATAAAGGGTTCTTTTGGGTTTGGAGTGTAAATTTTTTTCACTCCACTCCACTCCACTTCACTTTACTTTTTCTTTAATTCAACAACACAATAATTACATTTTTTCTTTTTTTTCAATTTTTTATCTTTAACAACAATTCAATTCAATTTTTTAATACTAAATTTTTTTAACTATTCACTATTATTCATTACATTTTTTTATAATTTAACAACCAATCATTATTTTTTTTTATCTTCTTCCTCAACCCTATTATTACAATCCCACTTAAATATATATAAATATTTTTTTATCAATATATTTATTTATCTTTTACTTATTTTAATGGGAATGTAGTTAAATTTTAAAATTTAAGTCTATTATCAAACCGGCCCTAAAACCTTCTAACACTGCGCTACCAAACCCAAGGCCGAGAAAGTAAAGCCCCTGAAGACGGAATTGTGGACTGAACCGAGCGGCATCGAGCTTACGCAAAACGCAAGCAGCATCTCCCCACCGCACGTTCCTTTCCCTCAAATCAAGGCCGAAAACTTTTATAACCTACACTCTACTCCACGCTAGGAGATAGTCCATACTCTCTCTCAGCCTATCAGTTCCCCCATCTTCAACGTCAACGCGGATAAAAGGAAGGGTAGCGGGGCCCACTTGCGCCGATCACTCAATTACAGCCGCTCAGATAATCGGGAGCTCATCCGATCCAGGAAAAAGTCCAGCATAGCATAATCAACTACAAAATAAAAATAAATGGTTGACTATATTACATTTCCAATCAACCATGTTATGCAGAACCGATCCGGCCCCGAGCCTAAATAATTTTTTCCGATAGTCTCATCTCATAGGTGAGTCACGCGGCTCTCAATACGGACTCGAAATTAAATATCAAATCCCGTTAGTTGAGGCAGAGGCACATATAAATAGTAATCCTTCCCTCTCCGAGAAGAAATCAAATTAAATAAGAGCAATAAAAGAGCTGAAATTGCTTGACGGAGAATAGCGGTTGCAGGGCTCGTGGTCGGGATCCGGCGAGGTTCGTCGGAGCTCCGAGCGCAATGTCGATGTTGAGGTTGACGGAGATGAAGGGTTCCTGCACGCTATTGGCGTCGGTGCTGACCGCGTCCGCGGCGGCTGTCACATCCTCCGCTTCCGCCTCCGCTTCCCCTGCAGATCCCGCCTGTGCTTCTTATCCCTGTTCGAAGCAGGTACATTAGAGCTCCGATTCTTCTGTTCTGTCCATTCGCTTCTTCATTGCTTGCAGAATGTTTCTGATTGGGTGATTAGCTCGTTGATTTCTGGGATTTTTTCGAGAGTTCGAATGGATTGCTGGCTCATAGTCATAGCAGATGTAGTACTTTGATATTGCGAAGGCAGTGCTCCCCTTTGCGGTGTTTGTAAGTTGATAACCCCTTACCGTTGTGTTTTTCGATAGATCAGATGACGCTAGGCCACGTTTTGTTTTATACAAAAAGCTTCGATTTTTAATTTTACAGAAAGCTTTGATATTGCGAAGGCAATGCTCATCTTTGCGGTGTTCGTATGTCGATAACCCCTTACAATTCGCTTTTCCTATAGATCAGTTGATGCTAGGCCAGTCATTGTTTCATCCAAAAAGCTTTGATTTTTATTTCTGATTGATCTCGTCGTTATACACCATTGTTCTTACGCTGCTATGGCTCTTCAGGTGCAGTCTTCTCAATCAAAGGTGAATGTTAACTCAACCTCGTCATCGTTGGAGAAAAAGTTTGCCCCGAGATTCGACGGCATAAGGTTCATCGAGACACTAGTCACCGCCCACAGATAAGAACGCCCCATCACGCCACTCTTGACCTCGGGAACTTATACCTCTTATTATTAGGAAGATTTATCTTCCTATTATACCTCTTGATTCGATTGGATTTAATAGGAACATTGTTAGGTTGCGGTTGCCATGTGATCAGAAGACGGCTGTTTGAGTTTTTTTCCAAGAAGAACGGTTTCTGTCAGCTGAGTCATGTTCTTGTTTCCAATTTGTGTTAACTGATAATGCTGAGGTGGGGTTGTCCACAGTTTTGGCGATGGTTTTCTTCGTAATTTTTGGGAATTAAGTCGATGTGGTCGTCGACATTGCTTGTTTATGGACAAGTGTTATATGGTCGTGTCATTAACATTCTTCCTTGTGGATTGCGTGGAGGACTTTGGAATTGTCTTATTTCTGTCATCACGGAAAGAACTGGTAACCTTGTCCATTGCAGTCTGACTGATCGATTAAGTGCATGAATCATCAGAAGATACTTTGTAGGACAGGTGGAGAAAAAAAACCAAACAACGTTAAATTGAAAGAAATTTAATTTATGCTTTGACGGTTAGCTTGATGAACATCTGATGGGAAGAGAATGCGGGGCAAAATTTGTGCAATATTGCTATTTGCAGAGGTGCTGCTCCTTCGTAGTTGTAACATCTAAGAACAAATGGGAACATGAATATCAGTACGACCGACACTTTCTTCTGTTTGATGTCTGTGCACCGGATGTGTTGTTTTAAGCTTTGATGCGCCAGATATGAAATGGAAACACGGAGTTATGCTTCCTTATGCGAGGAGTGAAGCGTAGAAAACAACAACGAAACAACCCCTGAAGTTTATGTTATATATGCTGCATCAATCACAAGTTTAATGAGCAAAAATTTTCAGCAGGTATTTTCTCATTGAGATAATTGCTTGTCGGTGACGATTTATGCACCTTCCATGGCAGCCTCCTATGGTTAGTCGTGACAGTTGGATGAATCATGTGCTCCTAATGTGTCGAGGATCGAGCTGAAGAATGAGTAAATAAGATACTGACTTGCTGGGTAAGAACCTGTAATTTTGCGAGGCAAAGGACTCGGATATTTTCATAGGTAGACTAATTAAAGAGCATCAACGTTGTCGATGACAATTTCCTGTTTTAACTCTTGCGCCATGGACCGAACAAGAACTTTCTTGGACTCCAGCAACCCTTCTGTTGATATTTCCCTGCAAGAGGACGGTCTTGTACATCATCTAGCATGATTATACTCAATCTCTTGCAACTTACAATTATTGCAATGTTCTGGTATTTGCGGCCGCGATCTTCCCCCAATAATGGGGTTCCCGGTCGCCGCCTTCTGCAATTGCTCGGTCCCTCTAGCTGAAGAGGCCATTGCTCCTTGCAGCCGGGTGTCAATGCTTTCAGCATCATAAGTGGGAGAATGGTCTTGATCTGAAAATTTAACCTCCTGAAATGTAATGCTTATAATCATATTCCGTTAGGGTCTCACTTTTTCTCTAGTCCACCGGTTAATATCTCTTCACTACTCTTCGGCGACATTATTGGGGCCTCCACACCTCATTTTTGTTTATCGTAGTTTTACCTTTTGCTTTCTGTTATCATTCTGAGCTTCGGCTCTGCCTGTTCACTGAAGAAAAAAGAGCTCATAATCATATTGACCATGGAATGGTCTGTTGCAGAATTACTATACACCTAACTTTTGATCCTAATATATCGCATCCACCTAGTAAGAGTTGTATCGAAGACATAGCACGCGAACAGTAGATACGCCTTCTGGGATTTCTCGCTTCTCAATCTGCCTGATGAATACAACAGTTCCTTCGATTCGTGCGTAAAACTCAGAGCATTTTCTTTTCAAATTTTCATATATATACTTGAAGGAAGATTAAAACGTCAAGAATATTGTTAGGATTGTGAAAAATCGGGTCTCGGTCATGTGCAAGCCACGAGCCTCGACCTTTCACGAACACCGAACAATCCTGCAAAAAGGGAAAGAACGGGAGGGAGTTCCAAATTCCCTCTCCGATGCTTAAACGGGAGTGTGTACGAGAAAGTAAAGAATGAAACTTTGGGTTTATGGTTATCTGAAGAGGTATTTATAGAGATGCATTGGATTATTGTAATTTGTACCAAATATTCAATTGCATACAATAAGTAGATATACTTGTCAAATATAGAATTAGAGATATCATAAATATATTGATAGCACATTCTAGAATATCTAAGAGATATATCAAATTTATCAAAAGATACCGAGAGATAACTAAAGATAAAATTTCATTACCAACTCGGAGATATCAAGGTGGACCCAAGATGCCAAATCAAATCCGATGAATCGGGCCAATTTCCCCGTCCCTAACAAATATCATAGGGATCCTCACTGAAACCCGAGAAAAGGAAGCGAGCTAAACATGAATATCTGGAGCTGTAGCTGCGGGACTTTATGGACACAATACCTCTTCCGCTTGCGTAAGCCCCATTGAATAAAGAAACCATGGAGCCAAACTAGGATGGGCTAGAATTGATATTATCCACACCACATGCAGGCTCTAGGACTAGGAGGAATAAAGGCCCCAAACCAAGTGGCCCGACGACCAAATTTTATGGATAATCAGAATTCAAATTTCTTCTTTAGGGCCCGGTTTTGTCGGTCGAAAACATACCATCTATGACAATCCTAGTGCATTCGTTAGAAACTATTTCTTACAGCCTTTTAACAAATTTTTTTTCCCTGAACCAAAGACCACCTCAACTTTGCAAGATTTAAAGAGAAAAAATCGATTGCAAAAATATATATATAATTTTTTTTACTATGAGCAACCCTACCCTATATGTCGTTTTATAATGTTTCTATTAACGTTTTGGGAAAGTACCACCCTTTACGAGCTATAACCTTAGCTAGTTCGTTTGACTATTACTCTCCAAACTTTGAAAAGAACACTCTCACTAAATCAAGGTTTTCCTCCTTGTCCATTATGTTACCAAATTGCCCATGATTAAGTTTAAAATAATAAAAGAAAGAATAATAAAGGAAAATGGGACGTGACAAACTGCACTGCACTCTCCCCTGTCCTTCAAGCACCTTCTCCAAGCCATTGAATGATCCCGATCAAGGAAGCCTTCCATGAGCGAGCCAGATTCGCCTGATCTTCTCTAAGTGCTTCGGATGCACACCTTCGCCGGCCAAGAAGCAACAAGCCCTAACATGTCGCCAACATATCGGGAGTGCTTCCCGTAAACTCTAGCTCCGTGTAAACCTTGGAACCGAGTTTTATTTGCTTATTATCATTCCATTGATTTTTCATTTCAATTAAAATGTCTTCAATTATTATTTAGGGGCAATATTGGCACGATCGATAAGCTAAATTTTCTGAAAATTCTAAGATACTTGCTCGAAACTTTTCTAATAATTTACGTATAACTCAAGTGAAATATCCTAGTCATTTTTATGATGCTCGGGAGAATAGGATTTTTCTTCGTCTTGAAATTTGGAAAGCAACACTTCCCAATGACAATAACTTGGAGACCGACTTTGATATTTTTCCTATCGCTGCTTTCCCTTTTCCTATGGAAGCATGCCACCTATCTATGTCCTGCCCCCCTTCGCTGTTTTATCTAAAAAGGGCAGATCGATTCATGAATGCGCGGAAAGAGAAGGAGCCGGGCAGGGAAAACCTAACAGAGTGACTAACGCTACCATGCGATGGGCAAGTCGGATGCGACGGGACTTGTGGGCTCCGCAAAGAGAAGGCTGCATTGGATAAATATTAACCGTTCCTTCGCATGAGAGATCAAATCAAAATCGCGTTGATTGATTGTCCTTCTGTTGCTTAAGCTTATGATCGTGTCATTCAGTTCGATCATAGAATAGACTCGGTAGTGCCTCCTGACGGGCACTTAACTTGTTTTGGTCGCTACGACCCTTTTGCGACGGCTTTGCAGCGGCTAACAGGCGACCAACTTGTTCTGGTCGCAAAAGCTTTTAGCGACTAAATTTACATTAATTGCGACGAAAATGTTCGGTCGCTAAATGTACTTTGTCTTGTAGTGACTTCTCGTGTACGCGTTTTTTCTTTGCTGACATATGATCAAGTTAATTTGACATAGAAAAGTGTGAACTGGCCTTCAAAAGTTCGATGACATATGATCAAGTTAATTTGACATCGATAGTGGAGAAAAGATTGACAATCCAAAAGTTCATAAAGGAAGAAACTCATTCGGGTACTTCCTAATCTTTAACTTGCCTGGCCGCTATATCTATATAGGGAAGCAGTCACGGAAAGATCTCAAACATTTAAACGAAACTTACACCCTCGTGTTGGATCAAGAGGTCCTAGCTATATTTTTCATTCATATGACTTTCCTGATTTTTGGGTGAACGTACGGAGTCGAGGCCCTAAAACTAGATAAAACTAAAAAATGCAAAGACGGGGAACAGCTTTTATAAGTCACCTAATAATAAAGAACCTACAAGCCGTTAAAAGAGTATGAATACTACGAGAAAAATTGCCAGTCAATCCGTACATGAGTTTCATTCTCGAATAAGACTTTAGATACCCTTCATTTTTTACTCTCGTAACCGTATGATATACGATCATATTCGATACACGTACACTGCACAAAAGTATATTCTAGTTTAAATGATATACGATCATTTAAACTAGAATCGATGGTCACACCCCCCGATCAGGGTAGACGAGGTTGCTGACGACCTTCAGGGGGTTTGCAGTGGGACTCAGTGAGACCTTCATTGCTCAAATTTGAAAAAAAAAAAAACAAAAAGAAGAAGGTAAAATTGAGAAAGAAATGAAAGGAGTAGGCGGTGGGACTCTCATCGACGATCACCATCTCCTAATTAGAGTCACCAGAAATCTCTACCATCATGGGAGACCCGGATTGGGCAGGCAATGGCCGCCATTGAGACCCACCGATTGAAAAAATTGATATCGTGTTAATATTGATACTAAATTGATGGTTTGCATAGATAAAAAGAAGAATTTATTCTAAAATTGATACAATGTAAAAAAAAATTATATTTTTTTAGGTAATTAGTGCACGGGTGAATTCGGACAATAGACTCTCCCGAGCTGTCTCTGTCGATTATCGTCGGACTTTTGAGATGAGACGATTGATTTTGCAACAGAGATTGGTCCCCACCGCCAACCACTTTCCGAAATTCCTCGCCGGGTGTCCACTCCATCTCCTCCCATCCCCATAAAGAAACCAAAAGCATCCACCCCTCCCCATGAGAGCTTTTCCTTCTCAACTGCTGTCTCCCACTCTGCTTAGTCACTGCCAATTAATCATATATAAAAGCATCTTTGTCTCCTTCTCCATCCCTGTTCTTCTCCTCACTCCCTGCTCTTTTCCACTTCCCCTGCAGTGGCACTGCATGTGTTTCTGCATGCCCGAGCGAGTCAATTGAGTGAGCCTTCTTGTCTCGGTTAGCTCTTACTCTCGTTCTTACTCTCTCGCTCACCGTCGGGTCGCCCTCTTTGAGAAGACTCAGAAGCTCCTTCACTTCACAGGAGACAGAGTGTTCCGTCTCTGTTCCAGTTGCTGGAGATCATGGAGCTACGTAATCCCATTCTTCGCCATTTCCGCCTTCTGCTGCTCATTTCAGGTACCCTTTTCATCTCCGTGTCTGATTCTCAGTTTAAGTGGGTCTCAGTCATTCTGAAAAGCTTGAGCTTGTTATGAAGAAATACTGATGTGTTTTACAGCAGTGGTGAATTTCGGGGCAATTGGGGTCTTAGCTTGCGAAGTTTGGTGAAGGAATTGCTTGAAATTTACTGAGTCAAAAGGCATTTTTTTTTTCGGGGTGAACTCGGTAATCGGAAGCTCAGATACCAGCCCAATTGGGCCAGAGCAGGGTCGGCTGCAGAATTCGCGCATAACCCTTCATCTGCCACTGCATTTTGGAGGAATCTGTTCTCTTTTGCTTCACTTTCGTCGATTTGACGTCTACCGTTATGTAAGCTCAAGGGCATTGTTGCGTTCAAAGATCGGATCTCTTGGGGACAGAGTTCAAGGCTTGATGATGAATACGATAATCCTTATGGGTGGGAGATCTCTGTCTCACTCAATATTGCTTATGACTGTGTGCAGGGTACTTTTATGTCTCCCTGACCCTGGTGGCCTCGATTGGGATCAACTACGGTCAGATCGCCAACAACCTCCCTTCCCCGGAAAACGTTGTCCCTCTAGTCAAGTCGATTGGGGCCACGAAGGTGAAGCTTTACGATGCGGACCCTCAGGTGCTCCGGGCGTTTGCTAACACTGGTGTGGAGTTCATCGTGGGGCTTGGGAATGAGTACCTGGAGAAGATGCAGGACGCGGACAGTGCCAAGTCCTGGGTGAAGTCGAACGTCCAGGCCTTCTTGCCCGCCACAAAGATAACTTGTATTACCGTTGGGAACGAGATTCTGGCGCTCAACGACAGCTCTCTTACAGACAATCTCCTCCCGGCGATGCAGAGCCTCCATGGCGCTCTCGTGACTTTGGGGCTTGACAAGCAGGTGATGCATCTCCCTCTGGGCTTTCTTTCCTCTGCCTAGTGTTTATACTGACAAATGTAAGGGAATCAGGCAGTATCTGTGTGATTCGAGTCGAATCTGCAGGATCCAATTACTGTTTGAACTTGGTTCACATGTGGGGTTTGAGTAAGACTTGCTTGATATAATTCATCGATGGGTTGTCTAGTTTGTTTTTTAAAAAAATTTTAAGTCAATTCAACTCAATTCACTTATCTTCAATTCAACAACACAATCATTACTTATTTTTAAATTTTTTAAATCATTCAATTCAATTTTTAATATTAAATTATCTCAACTATTCATTATTAAATTACACAATCATTACTTATTTTTAAATTTTTTAAATCATTCAATTCAATTTTTAATATTAAATTATCTCAACTATTCATTATTTTTTCACAATTCAATAACACAATCATTACTTTCTCTCAACTATTCATTACTTTTTCACACTTTTTCTCATAATTCAACAATACAATCATTACAAACCAATTAAAATTAAAACTCAACCCAACTCTAAATCCAAACGCACTCCTAATATGTCATTTTTAAATCTTATGACACCCGGGATTGAAATGCCCTGTATAGTCTTTTCGGAATTTAGCAGATTTGAAACAACTGTTTCCATCATAAGCAAGTAAAAACAGTTGTTTTATCCTGTCATTATAGTACTAATATATCTCAAAACGCCAGTTTCAGCATGTACCATTGAGTTATTTTTCCGACGTAAATAGCCTATGATGTTCCTCTTCAATAACGAGACTCAAGCAATTTAGAGCAAGTTCTCACTTATAGTTCTTTCCTTTCTTGATACTCAATCTGCTTCTCATTGTACAGGTCACTGTAACAACTGCCCATTCTCTGGCGATCCTCGAGACCTCGTACCCACCCTCTGCTGGGGCTTTCCGCCAGGACCTCGTCCCATGCGTCACTCAGATCCTCAACTTCCTCTCCAAAACGGGGTCACCTTTCCTAATCAACGCATACCCTTTCTTCGCGTACAAGGCGAACCCAAAGCAAGTCCCACTAGATTTTGTTTTGTTCCAGTCCGCCACTGGAGTTGTGGACCCTGCTACGAAACTCCACTATGACAACATGCTCTTTGCTCAGATTGATGCGGCTTACTCTGCACTGGCTTCCTTGGGATTCAAGAAACTCCCTGTTCACATCTCTGAGACTGGTTGGCCCTCTAAGGGGGATGACGACGAGGTCGGTGCTACACCAGAGAATGCAAGGAAGTACAATGGGAATCTAATGAAGGTCTTTTCACAGAAGAAAGGGACGCCAATGAGACCCAATGGTGGTGATTTGAACATTTATGTGTTTGCCCTATTCAATGAGAACATGAAGCCAGGACCGACATCTGAGAGGAATTATGGGTTGTTCAAGCCCGATGGAACTCCTGCTTATTCACTTGGGATAACCGGATATAACATCGTCAGTAACACCACAACTGCTGGACCCCCTAGTACAAGCATTTCTGGGCCACCTCCACCGACGCCACCAGCTCCGACGAGCTCTTCCACTGGTTACTTGTCCATTTCTTTGAGCCCGGTGAGTTGGCATGCTAGTTCTTCTGGTGACAGTACTTGGCGATCAAAGTGCTTTAATTTTTCCAATTCGATATGTTGTGGCTGCTCATTCAATGAAATATACTTGCTTAGGAAGTTAGGAAAAATTAGTATGCATTAATCAGTGACAATGATCTTTGTCGGTCCCATGGAATTCATCGTGCAGCTCATAGTCGACATTACTTAAACCCGGTTATATCTTTTCTTTCTTTAGGAACCAAATCTGGTTTAGCCTCAGATAATTTCTATAGACTCCCAAATTTATTGTTTTCATATACCACTGAGCAAAAGAAATCGTATGCAGAATATTAGGGAAAATCTGAAGAGTACTCTTAAGGCACTTGCTAAAGGCCACCTTCTCAGCATTCGGATCAACAAAAAATACAGTAGAAAATGACAAAATATTTGGGAGTCACAACTATAGTGTGCATTCACTGATTGCAAATCTAAATTATAATATCGGCGTAATGCCATTGTCTTGTTATAGTGAGGCTCATTATGATATCTTGATTACAGGAGAAGCCCCACAATCATTTCTGCACTTTATTCATTCCATGCCTGGCTTTGATTATGAACCTGCTTTTTCGACATTGAATTCATTGGAACTGGAATCGCAAATGCTTTCAAAACATTGGATGGAGGGAAGAAAAAGAGGCAAATAAAAGCAAAACTTCGGGTCCAGGGAAAGGTAATATTCTGTCTCTATGTATCTTTACTTGCACTCAAATTAACGTTCCTTTTGGCATCATTTAGATCCTGAAAAAAAAAAGAAAAGATTCATCATGTCTCACCTTTGAAATTTTTTTCTCGAGTGGAGCTCTACAAAAAAGCAGAAAAAAGGGTGCCCTAAGCCCTTTTTTTTCTGTTCTTTTTATTGCGATCCGAAATGTTATGAGTATAGTGATTTTAGTAATTTAATAATGTCCTCTCGTGAGGCTTTTTCCAAGGAGGAGAAACCGGAGAGAGGTGTCTTAGCACATGAAAATCCATCAAGGCCCTTGATGCCATCCAAGTGTCTCTAACTCGCAAACTTATCCAGTCCATGCTCGGCGAGAAGACCTCGTCGAGCTCGTCCTGCCACAGGCGACAAAATGTTGTCTTCTCCACCAGTCTGTTCTTACAAAGAACCCAATTATACTATTGTCCACCCATCGGAGCCTTTTTGACAAGATTGAGTCTAGGATAGACTGGGTTTCAATTGTCTAAAGCTGTAGGGGCTCCTGGAACAGTTGACGCGAAGGAAGATGAATTGAAGTTGCCCTGTTTTTGCTTTTCGGGTTCCGATTTTAGTAAAGCTGTAAAGGTTTAATCTTTTATATTCTTTATGGCAGGGTGGTGGTGCCTGCGGAATCAAAAGAGCTGTCATAGTTTTGGATGTTTATTACTAATATTCAGTTGAGAGCGTTAGGTCAGATATTTAGGACTTGGGGTGTATCATTACATTACCGGACATCTTGATTGTCATCATTCTTTGCTCTGATTCTACAAGTATTTCCTTCAAATTGTTCCACGGCTCCAATTCATAGCTTAATTGAGGCAGGTAGGATAAATGGTCCCTGACTTCTCCGAACTCTATACTTCAATTCGATATACTTAAATCTCTCCTTAAGAAATTCTGTCAATCTTGCCTCACTGTCAACATGGTCGATGGATGAGATAAGGAGGCCAGCGAGTCAGCAACGAGAGGGTGTCGACCTGATGGCTCTATAAACTGGGTCGAGGCCTCTGAAGCCTCCGTCGTGCCACCAAGGGGTTACCATCAGACTCGCAATGCCTGAGACAAAGAAAAGATAAAATACCATATATCACAAAAGAAAATGCACAATCTACTTTCTTTTCTTTGTGGGGTTCATCTTCAAGATCTTATAACTCGTTCATCACAAATTGCTGGTTTGTTTCTGTTGATACAAAAAATTGGACTTCTATTTTACATGCATCGGATACACCTTTTTGAGAGACTTCGTGGTCTCAATTTCCTATTAAGATCCTCTCTGTCTCCCTATATTTATCAATTTTTTGTAAAATAGAAGTCCAATTTTTTGTATCAACAGTTTCGATCATGGCGGTTAATTTGCTTACCTTGAGCTCTGCTAGAGAAGTTGGTCTCTTATTAAAAAAAAAAAAAAAAAAAAACTAGACAAAGGGCCCGCGCCTATGCACCGGTTACAATTGTTGTGATAATTAACAGAATTATTATTATAAATTCTTGCATTATAACCTTTATAAAATTGGTTTTGTTTATTTCCTACATATTTATAACATTTTATGGATGAAAGTTGAGCGATCTTAGTGCATTGTAAGAATATATCAATTCTTCCTAATTTTAAAAAATCCTCAAATTAATATATTTTATTTCATAGATCCAACAAAATATAAGAGTGAACAATGTACCATACATTTCACATATTACATAATTGTATCTTCGTAGATAGTTCATCAGTTGTCTTTATAAAAATTAGATGTGAGGTCCGTGCGTATGCGCGGGCTACTATTGAAAAAATAGTGTGCGGGGTAATATTAAAAAAATGGTTTTGATCGCTTGCAGTATAAGCTTATAGATATTATAAATATTCACAACTAACAAAGAATCGTTTATGATTGCATCAAGAAAGTTCATCTATAAGGAACTTTTTTTTTTCAATAAGTATTTATAAGAAAACTGTTATGATTTTTCTTCTTTTTTTAAATTTTTTTTGATACATTTAACTATGGTTTATTTCTTATTATCCTATTTCAATTAAAGTTCTTAATTTTAGTTCTCAAATAGGTTGATGAAGTGCTACAAAATAGTTAACTGAATATTTTGTGCTTTGAAAAAATAGATTTCCATAGTTCCAGGGTCCCGCCCTACAGGATGTCTGTGGAGTATTGGGGCACGCTGAAGTGCACTTACACGAACATCTTCTCCTGGTATGGTAATAGTGGCAACGACGGGGGCAGGATGTGGACAGTGAAGCTCGTGATAAGCCCAGAGCAGTTGCTGGAGATACTGTCGCACGAGGCCCGCACCCAGGAGTTGATCGAGAGCATGAGGGCTGTGGTCAAATGAGGATTGTACTTATCAAATTTTTATTATTTATAAACTAGATTATGCACCAGTGCTACGCACAATGTGAAAAAAAATGGTTTAAAACGTTGCCTCTGTGTTTTCATCATTATTTACCATTTGCGATTCTACATAGTTGTGATATTGTTAAAAAAAAATAAAAATTGTGATAGAGTTGAAAAAAAATAATATTTTTTTAGTGAAAGAAAAGAAAAATAAATTAGGTTTAGATAGAGATAGAGTAGGGATGTCAATGAGTTTATGTCAACGAGTATTTCACCCATCCCAAACCCTGATAAGTGCTTAATGGGTTATACCCGTTGGGTCACGGAAAGAGTTTAGGAATTTGAGGTCAAAACTCGATAAGGATTGGGAAGGATTTAGGATTTCACCTCAAAACCCCTCCCAAACTTGTTAAGTGTAAATATACTAAATGACCCTCCATATTACTCATATTTACAAAATAAAATTTACTATTTTCTTTTGTTTCCCTTTATTATAATTCCAATTTCTAATATTTGTAATACTTGTTTAGTGTTTTGAACTTGAAAGTGTTGTGATTTGTTATTTTTGAACATATTATAAATTTATAAGTGTTGTCGTTCTTTTTTCTCGAACATGTTATGAATTTATAAGTGTTATGATTTATTTTATTTCGTATAATAATTTGTCTGGAATTATATTTTGTATTTGAATACTTTTTGTTATATTAAACCATTTTCTATAAATCAGATGTTATGATAAGTTCATACAAACATTTCTCGCAAACTTATTAATGGGCGAAAAATGAGTTCTCAGTGGATTTTCATTAAATTAGTGGGATGGATTCGAGAATTTTCTTTTAAAATCTTAATGGGTAGGGGCGGAGCCAATATAATACCAGGGGGGCAATTGCCCCCCCTGAACTTTGGCTTTTTTATATTTTACCCCAAAATTATGTTAATTTATGAATTTTTCTATGTAAAATTTGCACTTTGCCCCCCCTGAAAAAAATATGTATTATTCATATCAAGCAATATTTTTGCCCCCCTGAACGAAAATCCTGGATTCGCCCCTGTTAATGGGTTTAGGAAGGGTTTATGATTGACTTTTCTTAAACGGTATGGGTATTGCCTGGATATAGCCATCCCAAACCCTCCTTAATGCCATCCTTGGGATAGAGTGGGGGTTGAAGAGAAATAAGTAAAAGGTAGAGCGAGAGATGACCACGTGTGAATTGATGGAGGAGCAAAATAAGATAAATGAGTTTAAAATTTGAGCAGTTTTATAGTTTTATTCTTGCCTTCAATTTTACTTTTATTCAATAGAGTAAAAAATAATGGGGATAATTTCCTAAAATTATACAAAAATTGATACATTTACTTAGATATAAAGATTTTTATCAGTGTGCTAATTTTGTATATATATTTTTATGTTACACATATGTAAATTTTGTTATCAATAAATATACGTATATATGTTTCCATAGAAATTAATATTATTTATTTATTTTATTAAATTACATGAAATATTTTTTGTGAATATTATTAGTTACTTTTAATAATTTTTTTATTTTTAAATATAATATTTAAATATCTATAGGGTCCACTTGGTATATTTCCATATGCCACATTTGCAATGCTAGTGTCATGTTAGAAAAATCCGTTAAAATTGAGAAAAAAGTGATGGCATGTTAGACGTGTTACGAAACTCATAATTTGTAATTTTTCATGCAATTAAAAAAATTCATTGTTGCAATCGGGGTTTGCTTCTCGCAATTAAGGTCGATTAAAGTTCAATTAGGGTTAGATTTTCTGCAATTGTATATGGTCTCTTTTGTTGCAATCAAGATTGGATTAAGGCTTACGAGCCCAACCACCAGTGGCTTTGTCGGTTCGTCCAGGGAATTTCTCAAGGGCGGAACCCAACCACCAATGAACTGATAAAACACCACATTTTTCGGGTTCTTTTACGAGCCCAGATCTCTCTCTCTCTCTCTTTTTTTTTTTTTTTTTTTTTTTTTTTTTCTTTTGGTTCATCTTCTTAACTTACAGTTCATTAAAAGCTCATTGATGTCCAGGCTCTACTGGGCTCAATTACATCATGGCGACCACACAACAGACGAGGTTCATGAAATTAGTCGACCTTTAGTTAGACAGCTTCTACGATTGTTGACATATGCGCAACTATATAAGAAAAATGAAGACTTGTGAAAGTTTCATAAATATATGTTCGATGTATTATTTGTATGAAAAATGAAGATACATAAACTGATGAACATAAATATGCTTGATATATCGTTTTAATAAAGCGTTTATTTTTTTGGTATATTTAGATTTGATGAAAACTTGCCCTAACACCCATGTTTTCAATTATGAGTTCTCCGCCATCTTCATGTACAGTTGAAAAAAGCTTGGGAAGAAACATAAGAGAATAATCTACTGCTTGTTCTTGCAGCTGGCACTTGATTCAAAATCAAACTCTTGAAGTGCTTTGATTTGAAATCGAACTCTAGATTTGTGGCGACGGAGGAGGTTCTAATATGACCTTTTCTTGCAAAGGAAATGCTGAGCATGGTGAAGAACCATATAGTGTTTACCTACTCATTTCAGTTTTGAGGCCCAAATATATCATTATCATTATTCTCCTTGAAGATTCTGCAATCTGCATACATTGAGTTGAGGATCTGAAGGCATGCCATTTCAAGAAGCACAAAGACCGGCATATAACCATGTTGTTATGCGCTCCATGGACTAAATGTAGCTATTGAACGGTTGGACAGTATCGTGTAAGAGGGGACGAGATTCTTGAAGGGGCATGCAGTCAGATAAGCTGAAGCGAACATCCATGATATGCTACAAAATAAATAAGGTATATATTTCGATTCTATAGAAGAGATCGATAATTTAAGAGAGTAGTCGTCCATCCATCTTGCAGGAGCTTGACGCAAAGTTGAGTGGCGCAAACTTATTGGGGCTTAAGGAATTCATTCTTTGCATTTGGATTCCATTCTCTCCCCTATCACCTACCTTCAATTTGTTTCCTTTCATTGAGCAATATGGTTGGTCGGATGCAAAAGAAATTCACCACTAAAACAAACACCAATAATTTTTTTTTTTCATTTTTTGCCTTTGAACAAGTAAAATTAATAAATAATAAGCATTATGCCAAACGAATCAAAATCAATTTTTTTTAAAAAAAAGTAAGTCAAACTTGGGAAAAAAAGGGGGTATGCACTGTTGGCCATTTTATCTGCTAACAATACGAATCTAGACAAAATGTCAGCGGACACGGCATTGTCATGCTGCCAGTAGTAGTCTGCCCGCCCTTCTGTCTTTATCCAAAGGAGTACGGCACTATAATACAGTACGTATGCAGGCACGCCGCTCGGAAAAGCATGGACAGTAAAATTTGGCCGGAATTTTTTTTTACCCTATTTTCGGGGAATAAAAATATTTGGTCTTGAAGTGCTCCTTTTCCACTTTCATCCTAAATTATTTTTTCGATTCAAACGAGAGACAGAACCAAGGACCTAAGGGTTGCCCCAAGAACATCCTAAACACCATAGGAGACCTATATGGGAGGAAATAGGTAAGAGCCTTGCCCTTCTCCATCAACACATAACTCTACTCTAGGGTTGATCCACCAGATTGGCTCGAAACCTTTAGGATACGTTTGGTCGTCGAGTTTAGGATAGGGATTGGAATGGGATGAGAGAAGATTTTAAATCATATAGGTTTATATTATCTTGATTAAGTGTTTGAAATATATCATGGTTTACTATTGAAACATACCATGGTTTGAGATCGAGATAAATAAGAGAAATGATCTTTTTATCCTATAATTTAATATTTTTGAATTTTTTAAATAAAAAATCAAAAAAAAAAAAAAGCTCAGTTCAATCCTACCTTATACCAAATCCAAGCCCAATCGTAGTGTGTCCAAACATATGATAGGGATTTTCAAAATCCCATCCCACTTGTCATCCCGACCACCAAACATGGCCTCAGTGTTAGTAATATGTCTTAGAGCCTGATTTATGTATTTGGATAATTCCTTTTATGACAATAAAATTTATTCTATTATTCGTACATTGTCTATATTTATTAGAATAAAGTCCTTAAGATATTTTGAATACTTCATTATTAAGAGTTAAGAATATGAATGACAAAATAATTCGGTAAGAATATCTTTAAACTATTCACGATCGTATGAGACTTAACTGAACATTATTTCTCCAGATAGATCGTCACATTTGTCTGTTTTTATGATTAGTATACAAATACTAATGAAGATGGAGTAGTGAGTCTCATGCTATCTGATAACTGTTATCATGACAGATATGCGGATACTTAAATGATAAGTAATCGAACGTGACGTGCATATAATATTCATACGGTAATTTACTAATGTCAATGAATGTTATCTGGATCGTATTAGTGTATATAGTCCCTTAGACCTGAGATAGAATGCTATCTCAAGTATAGGTGATTAGGATTTGCTACTGCTAATATATTTGTGCTAAGCATGAGTATTCGGCAGATAGTTGTGCCAGTTAGTTATACTCGGAGTTAGGTATCCGATCAAGACGGGATTCGCTAATTTGAATAACAGGAAAAATGTCATATGGATATGGGTTTTGTTCTGGATCGAGAAATCCTCGCCTGGGGTAGATAGATTCGAATAGAAAAGAGTTTCTGTTCAAGTACTACAGATCTAAGAATGAAATTAAAGAGTCCATATAATCGGCTATAGAGTTTGGCATTTAGCGTAACTTTGGTTAGATCGGGATCTTGTAGTGAAATGGCATATACGATCAGAGGTTCATCAGAATGTTTCAATTATACATTCGTCATCATTTGGATTGTCACGATATGCTGATAGGTGTCACTCGTGAACTTTGGGAACCAATGACATTTGGGAATTATACGTTTGGTTACAGAAAGATTTCTGGTAGTGTCAAATGAATTGATACTATAATCCCATTGCCATTTGATGATGAACCTAATTAGTCACACACATTGAGCGTGTTTAAACCGAGAAAAGAATTAATTATAATTAAGGAAGTTAATTAGGAATTGATTATCAAACGAGGCTTGCAATGTGGTTGCAAGAGAGCTAGCACATCCTGAAGCCAAGTTTAATATCAAGGATAAATCTAAATACGATAGTTTCCTTATTTGAAGAGTTTTTATAAATAAATTGTCTATTGATGGAAATTTGTATCAAGAACTTGTTTGCTCTGTCTTTCTTACAACAAGGGCAAGTCATTGGATGACTTAAGTGTGAGGACTCATTTATGATTTATTAATTAATGTGAATTAATTAATAATTGCATTTTAGTCCCTAAAGTAAAGATATATATATATAGATATGTTCTTATGGATAACCCCATTAATGCAATCGATCATCAACCGATATTAGAGAGAAAGAGAAAAGGTTTCGACTGAGGCAATCAACAAGCAATTCAGTCGCACAAATCCCAAGGCCGATCGAAGTTCTTTTCGGTTCCGGTTCGGCGTTTTGGTGTTGTCTTTGACATCCTTGAAGAGATCATTTTCATTCTGTGACAATCCATTCGAGATCGATGACCTAAATCGGAGTGTACGGGTCGAGAAGAGTCTAATCTCGGTGGAGACGTGCTCGTGTGGATGAACTAGAGACCGGACATTTGGACGGTTAGTTTGATTGACTCGAATCAATAAGGTTAGTATAAAAGTCTAAACTTTTATTGTAGATTCGATATGTGATGTTGTCTATTCGTTTACAAGGTGATTCTTATGTCAAGATATGACCTTGAAGTTTTCGATTAAAACGAGCACTCGATAAAAATTTGATTTTTACTGTAATTAACTTTTTCGCTGCGCACGTGTTCGGTTTTCTAACACTCAGACGATGAGGAAAGACATGCCAAATTCGACTCGAAAATTATAGATTATTGAGGGTTGGAATTTTTATAGGAATATTAAATATAGTGCAAGTTATATATGGTAATTGGACCCATCATCTTATCAATTCGTGTTTTTGTGTTAGTTATCAACCCAAGTTACCCAACTACTCGTAAGTTGAATGAAAATTGTACAGTGATCAACTCATTAGATCCCATTTGCCAAAGAGAGTGAAGAGACGTGCTCAATCGCACCTGAGAGAAGGTAAAAAGGAAGACAATAGCAAGGAGGAGGAAACGAGGCACTTGATGCGCCAGTTAGAAGCTGGTCGCGCCGATGCAAAAGGCATAGGTGAAAAAATAAGAGTAAATTATACTGAGCATCACGAATTTTTAATTTTTTTTCACGAAACAGTACATTATGTTTCAATTTCACCAAATAATGCGAATTTTTTGAACTTTATATAATGTAACGTCAACCTTCCGTAAAAAATTATAATAGAAAAATGACTTGACACCAATTGTGTAACACCCTTTCATATGTGGAAGGCAAAATCGTGTTAGGCAATGTCAACTTTAAAATCTTATATCTGAACATGCAAAAATGGTTAGAAAACGTGCTATTTGCTGCTATATTCGCGATAGGAGTGACATTTGCAATTGGTCACTTCCTACACGAATAAGGTGTCGTATCGGATTTTCGTATCATACTTTACGGGAGGTTGCCATTATGCTAAATATGGTTTTAAAAAAAATTGAAATCTTCGTACTGTTTAATAAGATGAAGACACATTGCAATATCACATAAAAAAAGGTTAAAAAATAGAAGAAGAAGTGCTTTACGAGGTAATTTGCCCGAAGTAAGACCCTTTAGTTGCCGAAAATGCCCTCACTAAATTTGGCAGAAGTACTGCCAGTTATTAGGTGCCACGTGGAGAGTGGCGCATGCGTATCTCTGGTCCGCAGGAGTACGTGGTGATTTCCACGTACAGTGGCAGGGCAGAGGTAGCTGTTTGGTCTGGGGTTTTACAGTGATAGAAGAAGTGGCCAGATTCGAATTCGACGTCGACGACGACGACCGCCACTGCTTCCCCCATTACCATATACGGCAAGTGACAGACACACTCTTCATAGAGAGAGAGAGAGAGAGAGAGCGAAGTCCAAAGACGCAGGAAGAGAGAAGAGCTGAGCAGCAGAACCCAACCCACCCCTCTAATTTTCGACCCTTTTCCGGTACTGTCGACATGTGAAAAAATCTCCCAAGATTCATCCTTTCCTGCTCCTCTCTCCATTACTCTGAAAGCCCAGAAAGGAAGAAGTGAGAATCTCCCTCCTCTACCTCGTTCCTGTTCTTGTTGATTTCTCTTTGTTGGGGAAATGCTAAATTTTTTTATTTTTTTGTTGGGGGGTGTCTTGTGTTTTCGTTGATTCAGCCGCCTGCTGACTTCCGCTGTCGATCGGTAGTTCAAGGTCGCCGAGCCATGGCCATTGTCGAGAACTCCGTGGTGGATTTGGGCAGGGGCTTCGAGAAGGCTCCTCCACCGCAGCTTGACCCGCCCGATCAGGACCAGGCCGCTTACCTCCCGCCGCGCCTGGATCAGCAGCCGCCGCCGCTTTACGGCAACCACCACTCTCTCCAGGCTGGGTCCAACGGCCACCACAACAACCACCACGTTTCTGCCGGTGGCGGAGGGGACAAGGAGAGCAATGGGGGGCAGCTCATGGGCGAGAAGCTGAATGGGGACATGAGGGAGCTGCAGGACCTCTTCTCTAAGCTCAATCCCTGGGCTGAGGAATTCGTTCCCCCCTCGCTCTCCAACAGTAATGGCGTCAACGGGCAGCACTACTCTAGCAACGGCTCCAGTTTGTCTAATGGTGGTCGGAATGGGCAGTTTAATGGTGGAGCCGGAGGGCGTCGGGTATGCGGGTTTTTTATCATCTGCTCGCCTTCTTTTCTTAAGACAAAGCTGTAATCATGTTATATATGCTGTGGTTTAAGTTCGTTTTGTGATTAATAAACCTTAGATCATGTTAGCTTCATAGCAGCTTGTTCTGAGTCAGAGAAAAATGTATTCTTGAGGGACTAACATTTGGGTGTTTGAGTGCCGATGCTGACGACGGGTCTCGTAGCCAGATAATGATGAAACTTTGAGTGTTACTGTTGGGTTTTCTCAAAATGATAAGCCATGTTTGCACTTGATGGGTCTTGGGCGCATGGAGATTCAGAGGAAACTGTTATCAATCAGTACTTATGTGGAAAAAATCTCTAGATAAAGCTTTAAGTGCCGCGTCATTGAAGTGGTAGTTCAGTCTTTAGTAGTTGTGGCTCTATTCTGGGAAATACAAGCTGATACATATGTCTTCCACATTCATTCGTTTGTCTCTTTTATTTATTTCACATGTACTTGTCTTAGCTGTCTAGTCTATCCTGACTGCATTTGGTCCGATCAACTTTGTGAAAGTGAGGTCTTTGGGTAGATGTAAGTTCGGGTTCCAAAAAATTGAGAATGAAATGATCTTTTGAGAGTTCCAAAAATAGCACAATATCAATTTCATCAACTGAGTTTTGTGCTAATTTAATAAAATAATCTAGAAGCCCTCGAGGGGGAGTAATGGTCTTGAGCATATAATGTTGCTATTATATTAACTCCGCATGTTCTTCATCAACACATTTGTGGAGGTGGATAGCAATATATTTCTGAAAGAGATTCAAGTTAGGAAGTCGTGGGTGGCATGACGTATGTTTATATTGATACTGAACATTGCGAAATGTGCTTCTACTGAAACAAATTATCATTTAGCAACTGCACTTGCATTTTTAATCTCAAGAGGGTCATAGTGGATGTGACAACAAAGAGAGATAAATGGGTAAAAGTTAATTAGAGTCACTGATGGAAGATGTTGATAAAAAGAGGTTCTTAAATGTACTTGTGCAAGCTGGTGTAGGAAATATTAATGCTTAATTAATCAAAACGCTCCAAAAATAGGATATTAATATTTGGCAGTCTCCTCTTTTCAGAGATGACACCACAAGAGGAAGAGGTTGATGGAAATCGAAGTTTGGAGAGCAAGAAGACATGATTTAAAATTAATTGATAGAACAACAAATAGATTTTTTTAGCATTGGCTGATTGTGCTCATTTTCCAAGCAGTGACAACAGTTTGGTAACTTTTGAGAGTCTGATTGTTCTCGAAGCATCTGTGATTGCATCCTGTCCATCTTATTGTGATGGCTGCCAATTTTCTGAGACAACATTTGGTGGTTGTCGTGTTGTAGAAGAACTACAATCAAGGGAAACGGAGGGTTAATAGTCGGACAAGTGTGGCCCAGCGAGAAGAAATTATTCGCAGGACAGTATATGTATCTGATATAGATCAACAGGTTTAGATTCAGAACCTATTCTCCGTTACAGGGCTTCCTTCTCTGATATTATTTTTGCGTTTTTCCCTTTGCATTCCAGTCGTGGACTAATACTTATGTCGTGTGGGACATAGGTCACTGAGGAGCAGCTTGCTGCGCTCTTTGTCAATTGTGGTCAGGTAAGTCTCTGCTGATTCTATTAGATGTGTTCAGTTGTTTGAATCCTTATTCTCAAATAATCATTTTTTTTGTGAAGGTCGTTGATTGTCGTATTTGTGGTGACCCTAATTCTGTTCTTCGCTTTGCCTTCATTGAGTTCACTGATGAAGGTTAGTTGGGGCTATATAGGAATCATTGCTGTCATTGTGCATTTGAATTATTCTTTGAAATTAGGTGGTTATTAGCCCCATTGCTTGTTTCTTTTTTCATTGTCCAGATGGTGCAAGGGCTGCTTTAAACTTGTCAGGGACAATGCTCGGGTTCTATCCTGTGAGGGTGCTGCCCTCAAAAACTGCTATTGCTCCAGTTAATCCAACCTTCTTGCCTCGGGTACGAAATTGATACTATTGTATTATGTTAACTTCTCGTTAGTTCTTAGACTCATCTGCACGTGGCCTTGTGTCTTATCTTCCAGAATGAAGATGAGCGGGAAATGTGCACAAGAACCATATACTGTACGAATATTGATAAGAAGGTAAACAAGAATGTTATATAGGAGGGATCTAAAGTCAGGAACACCCTATTGAAGAGTACAATTTCTTACATCCTGCTTCTTGTGCGCTTGGTTCAGGTTACCCTGGCAGATGTCAAGCTTTTCTTTGAATCTCTTTGTGGAGAGGTTTGTTGACTTTACTGGCTCAAATTGTTAATATTCTGTGTCCATCTTATTGCATGTGTGTTTTCTTACTATATATTCCAAAATAGCAAAGGCCCTTCTGAAATTAGTGAAGATAGATAGAAGCAGAAAGTGTTTGGTAAACCTGTTGATCATATGACACCTGAAAAATGTAAAGTTGCTGTCTCACTGATGTTTGTAAAACAATTTTATGCTTGGTATATTTGCAAGGGAAATGAAAAACCTGCTTGAAGTTCTTTCCAGTTGACTAACTGATCGCCATTTTTTTTTTGCCTTTATTTTCTTGCTTAACCGACAAAGGTGAACTATAAAATTTAATGAGCTTTTCTAAAAGGTGTACGGTGTACCTGTAACTGTTTTAACTTTTAAGTATTGCCTGTAGAGATGAAATTAACTTCGAAATTAGGGGGAAAGAAGTATATTTGCTATATGTTTGGCATATTAGGTTGGACAATCTTTGCTAAAACTTTTTCATTCTGTAAATCTGAATATTGTTGGCTAGAGGGTTGAAATTCTTTACAAAATAAAAAGGTTTGCTGAATACGAAGGACTTTAAGTTCATTCCTTCTGAATGTGACTTTGTATTTTCCCTGATGAAGGTCTATCGCCTGAGGTTGCTTGGAGACTATCACCACTCTACTCGTATTGCTTTTGTTGAGTTTGTAATGGTAAGATAACTTCTTTCTATTTTTCTATCTGCATTCAATCTGGACCTCTTTCTTGATTCTTGTAAGTTCATCAAGCTTGGGGGGTTGAAGAATCTGCTGGGTGGAAAGATTTTACGTTAGCTCTTTAACAAGGTTGATACAGTAAAGCTTACAAAGTGTACATTTAGTATTGCTTCGTAAACCTCTCTTTATATGTGTTCTATGATTGACATTAGATGAATCAGTCCCAGCTCTTATGTTAATAATTCTTGGTTCAAATTGAAGATTCCTTGGTGAGGAACAATGCATAGAATTCTCCCATTAGGAAGTACTAAAAGGGGCGTAATCTGTAAAATTAAAGTGAAGCCATCATTGACAGACTTTTCTCTTAGTAAGCACAATCTGAGACAACCCTGACCCAGGGTAATAGGAACTTACCATCTATACTATTCGTTGAGCATAGCCCTGCTAATTGAAATGGAAGAAGTGTCATGCAATTTGAATTGCCATGTCAAATTTTTTCCATGAACGACGATTCCACTTCCTCCTGTTGACATTTCTGATGCAATATTAGTGTATTAATTTTCACCAGCTCTTGCAGTATTTGAACAGATGTATATTACACTAAGTATCTATGATTCAGTCTCTAAAACTTTGTGCTACCTGCAGGCTGAAAGTGCAATCCTTGCTCTCAATTGTAGTGGTGTAGTTCTTGGATCATTGCCTATAAGGTTTGTTCAACTTTTAACTTCATTTTCATAAAATCCATCAAACTTATCATCCATTTATCAATTATTACTTAACGTTTGAATTTGTGGTTCCCTCAGGGTCAGTCCATCGAAAACGCCTGTTCGGCCCCGAGCTCCTCGGCTTCCTATACACTGAATATCAATCTGATCTCTGACTTTCACCTTCGTCTCATATCTCGCTGGCCATACTGAAAGTTCTGTGTAGAAATCTTTGGCTCTCTGTCCGTGGTTGGTTGGTCTCTTATCTTCTCTATTTATATATATATATATATATATATATTATATTTAGACACAAGATAATAGGTTTATGTTGCTTTTGGTCACTCTCTTGCACATATAGAGTTGTGCCGGAAACTTTTGAGGCTCTTGACTTGATAGATTATTATGTATTTACTGCTGATCAACAGTGTGAACTGAACTTGGGGGTACCTTTTGATATGAGAACTTCGACCGCTGATTCCTATTTATGAATAGTCCCTTTTGTTGATCATCGTTTTCGATTCTGCTTCAGTCATATAAAGTCCCGATTCAGCTGTAATTGTCAACTATTTGTATGTGGGATATAGGTTTCAATAGCAGGTCGGTTAGTTATCACTCGGGATGCAGCAAAGCATTTATGCTATGTCCTATATTCTGGAAACCGTGCAGCGATCATGTGCTAGCTAAATTGTTACTCATCCCGGAACATGTCGGTGAATCTTGGCTGTCAACAGATCAAAACGGGGGTTTAGATCCGCATTACAGAAAGAAAGCATGTGATTTAATTACTAAAGTACTACTCGCGTTGCCCATGCAATTATTTTAATGTAGTTTTTATTTATTTATTTTTTCCTGATAACGATGAGTTTATTTTCTGTGGGCCTATGAACACCCATATATCCATGGATTCAGGTAAGTTCATGTGCAAGCACATGTATGGGTGGTTTCACCAAAGGTTACATGCGCAAAGAAGTATTCGAACCTACGGCCCTGTAAATTATTAATAAAGCGTAAGCACGTCTTAACCACTTGTGCTAACTCCTGGGTTAATGTGATATTTTTATAAATTGATACGATGTATCTATGGTAATTTAGACAAGAAAGTTGATAGCTGCTTGGATTGCGGGATAGCAAGAATTAGGGGGTGAATTATGAAAGATTATTAGACAAATTGTGTAATAAAGCAGAGATTCTCCACTATCTCGTATGCATTTCTAAAACACGTAATGTGTCAAAATTTAAAATTACAATTCAATAAAAAAATTTTAAAGCATCTTTTGCATTTTCAAGAGAGTAATTAATTGTTCAATTAACTAATTACAATATAAAATATACTAATAATCCATATATAAAAGTAAAATTGTATTCTATTGTACTAAATGCATTTGCATCAATAGAAAAAAGTTATTAAAATAATATATTAAAAAATTTAAGAGAATTAATTCAATCAAGTCAAGCTCAATTATGAAAACTCAATATCTTCTCGGGTTTTTATAAAAGACCCAATTTAAAAAATAAGTGACAATTAGGAATACTAATAAATAATTATTTAATTGCATATTAACCTAATTTTCATTATTTCTATTTTAAGGATAAAGTTATTGTAATATATGAAAAAATAAAAAATAAATATTTGAAATAAATAAGAATGTCATCAAATTTTATATTTAAGGAATACGTAATCAATTTTATGTGAATATCTATAAGAATATGTATACTATACAATTATTAGATAAATATATAATGCATTGAGACCATTAGTTGGAAAACGAACCATTCAAATAATTAGACTAATTTTATTAATTGATTATCGAATGAACCTTCAAAGTAACTTTGAGTATATTCTATTGTGTTAAAAAGCAAATATTTTTTTTCCAAAATCAGAATAATTGTTATAACAAAGTATATATATGCGTGTTAAAAATGAATATATATATATATATATGTATATATTGAACACCAAATGATATGACCACTACAGAAAAAATTGATGATATACAGAATTTCTAAAATTATAATGATCCTATAAAAGAAAAAATTTATAACAATAAGCTATTAGCTAATAAAAATAAAAATAAAAATTAAAGATAAGGATGTTATAAACAATATTTTAGAAAACAAGTTTATATTCTAATTAGAAAACTCAATATATATGATAAATTTATATTAATAGTTAATTTAAAAAATATATATGATACATATTAATTGATATAGAAATTATTATTATTATTATAATAAGTTTTATTAAAATTATTTGAGATTATCATTTGAATATTAAAAAATTGAAACTGAAAATTGTTATAATTTTGTATAAGAAAATTCATGTTTAAAATTAAATAATTAAAATAAAAATGATATAGAGATATATAAACATAAAATCGTGCAATGCTCGGTTCATTAATTACTAGTAATAAAGTAGTTTACACAATGGATCTCAATTGAAATATCCCTTGACAGGCACCGCTTTTATCTTCCACTGTGAGACTACTCTTATTACATACACGCATACATAGAGTTTTCTAAATGATCACATGGTGTAATAAAAAAAGTTTTTATATACGATAAATTCATCACATCAACTAAACAATTCTTGGGTCCATTGGGCTAATCAGAGTTTAAGAACACATCTCAAGGACTTGCCATCGATCAGGAGCTGAAACGCTTCGTTAATCCTCTCAAAGGGAAGCTCGTGCGTGATGAACTCGTCCAAATTCACAGCCTGAAATCCAAACTCAGGAACACACATGCCACATCAATTATTACAAACATAATATGTAACAACCATGTATCGATAACGTCGTCTATGCATGTAATATATCGTGCCTTGGAGCGAGAATAGTAGAGTTGTTGAACCATACTTCTTGTGGGTTGTTACTAAAATATTGATATGGACGTGGAAGGGCCCTTGGACTTTCAATCATCACATGTTGTGACATCCCAATTATGAATTTATTTGTCATACTTGGATGCGACGTATGGGTGGATATGAAAAGGCGAGATTACCCCTTCCAAGCACTGGGCGGCGAAGCTCGGGAGTTGAGTTTTGCCCTTGAGGCCTCCGAAGATGCAGCCCTTGAGGCTTTGTCCGGAGAAGAGCTCCATCGGGTGGATCGGGAGCGTGTCCGGTTTTGCATGGACTCCCACTAGCACGGTCAAACCCCAACCCTGCATGGTAAATACATCCAATTTATACATATAACCAGCAAAAAAAAAAAAAACACACACACATATTTTTAATAGATCGGGACTCTTTTTCTTTCAGTAAGGTAGATTCGGACTAATTTAGAATCAAGCTGAGTCAATCTATAATGAAAATTAGTCAACCGATTCTTCTTCTTCGGAGTTTCCTATCTAGGTCAAACCCAGCACGGCACAATTCCTCGTGCAACTCGAGCATCATACGTCGTGTCAACTCTTAACTTTTTCTTTTAACTAAGGGGGGTTGGGTGACCGTTATTATAATTTCCAGAGGACATAATCATATGAGTTCGAGTACCATCGCAGAATGTTCAAATTTGAACCGCTGATCTAGTGCTTGAAATTTTGACACGTTACCAACTGAATTACACTTCATTAATTAGTATGCGAAGTCTATTAGACACAAACTCCATTTTTAACTGAACCGAGCAAAAGCTGAAAACTCTAGAGAACTTGAATCCTCTTTTAGACAACTGCAAATATGATCGACACAAATCAATCTGCATCAACATTTTCAGAATTTGCATAAACAATCCAGTGGTTCTCATCTATCAATAGTTTCGCTGCACGCTTGAACAAAAAAAAGGCGCGTATTTAAATATTTAGGTCTTCTAGTCTTTGGCATTTTCGTATTAGACTAATTCCTCGGGCTGGTTTAAGCAAATTCTGTTGAGTTATGGAGTCTGAAGTACTGTGAATTCGGGTCGAGATCAGCGTAGCCCCCCCTTGCTTGGGGGCCCGGGGGCGTAGCCCCCGGCCCATATTGTATTTGGTCCATTGGGAATGTAATTAGGGTTTGTTCCCTTTAAAACAACAGTTTATATCTCTTGTAACCCTAACTAAAAATAGTGGATATACCTGGATTGGCGGCGCCCCCAGACGTAGTCAGAATTACTGACGAACTGGGTAATCAATTCCGTGTGTCACTTTTGCTTTTTCGTTCATATTGTCTTCTACTATCGTATATCAGGCGCAACAAATTCTTCATGAGAAAATAGTTCAACACCAATAGATGTGACATTATTGTATTCTATGACCTCTGAATTTAAAATTAAGATGGCGACCAAAAAACTCTCAAAACTAATTGAGTCAATCTCTTGTTTCCAAGATCAACAAGGTCATACTTCACCAAATTATTTTTTAATTTGACGAATCTTTTTCTTTTTTTCAAAAATAACAAAGTTCACAACAATCGAAGAATATATTAGTTATTATTTAAATAAGCTCAATGATGACCATCCCATAACATACCATGCATTATATCAGCACTAGACTCCTAAATCTGAAGGAAAATCCTTAACCTTTGTTTTGGATCGAAGAAAATGAATGAAATTAGAGAGGAAAAGTTATGAAAATTTCAAAAAATCCTATAAAAACTCATCTTCCCCTCTCTTTCATTTCTTTCCATCCAAGCAAAACTGTTTTATTTTTCCTTAATATCAAAAGATATTTTTCGTTTTCTTAACAGGTTGACCTGCCTTTTGTGTTTAGGGATTTCTCAAGTCAAACTGCCAGGCCAATTATCTTATCCTTGATAATCAAATATTCTCATGGCGAATCAGATGCACAGGGGAAGATTTATGGTGCAATCAGTTGCACGGTGCAATTAAATTTTTAACCGTTCTATGATCAATAAATGATTTATTTATTCATCAATAATTGCAATGAGTAAATAAGCAATTTAGTCCATAACTTTGGAGGGTTACATTACTTGAGTCCCTAGCAAGTTTTTTACATTAATCGAGTTCTTGACTTTTTCAATTTACATCAATATGGTCTTCGATACATCATTTAGGTCCCTATAATTGCATCATTTTAGTCCTTGAGCTTGTCAATTTGCATAAATTTGGCCCACTGTCACATCAGAAGAGTCCTTTTTTTTTACACAAAATACATAAAGAGATTATTTTTGGTACATCAATTAGGTCCTTTTTGATATGATAGTGTTAACTGAGGAGCATCTTACATCTTTTAGATCCTTTATTTTTTTTTTCCATTTTCATCTTTTTTCTTTTCCTTTTTAATAGAAAAAAAAAGAAAAACAGCAGGGGAGCTCGAATGGGGGCTCCCCCTGCCATCGAGCTCCCCCAGAGGTTGTCGGAGGGTCGTTTGTCATTTTGTCTTTTAACTTTTAACTTTTCTTTTTTGGCTATCACGGGGACCTAAGTGATGTAACGAGGACCATATTTATGCAAATCGAAAAAGTCGAGGACTCCATTGATGTAAAAAATTTGTTAGGGACTGAAATGATGCAATCTTCCAAAGTCAGAGACCAAATTACTTATTTACGTTAATTGCAATCAAACGGTTTAAAAAGTGGTTCCAAAAAAAAAAGAAAAAAGATAGCACTATATCCATGCGCACTGTCTAGGTTTATGGGGCGATAATTTTTTTAGTGCATTCACCTTTTTCACCCTTAAGATTGTAAATATTAATAAAAAATAAAAATAAATAATTGATCATACAATGGATGAAAATGTGATTGCACCATACAATAATTGCACCATGAAATTTCCAAAAAAATCCCCTAGCCATCTTGTTGAGAGACTAGACGGACTCACATAATCAATGTGTTCATTAAACCTCTCCTCTTGATTTGTTTGACCATTAATAAATCCTTGTGACCCGGCCCTAAGAGGAACTGTACCTTAGTGGCTTCAACAGTCAATTTTTCATTTTAAACTTATCCCAGCAAGATAAATTTGGCGATGTTATCATGCACGTAGTCTTTATGGGACAGGAAAATTATTTTATGGGTACATATTTTTTGAGCTTTAGAATACATACATCCAAATATAAATTATAAAATTTTTGGTCTTGCAAATTTATGTACTGTCGATTGCTTTACGGTTGGGACAAACAATAAATGAACCAGACAAATTAGATATATACGCATTAATGAACAAGTAGACACATTCAAATAAATCAACCATAAGTTAGAAACATATAGCATGGGATGAAAGGACGTATCAATTAGTGGGCTGAGTATTGGTTCCGGGTCCAGCTATTGAGATGAAATTCATGATTAGGAGAGTTTCATCTTTGATAGACAGATCCATCTCAAATTATATTAGTCAAGATTCATTGAATTTTTGGATATTAAACCAATGTACGGAAAGAAAATAATAAAAAAAATAAAAAGACGTACCATTTGGGTGGACAAGAAGGCTTCCCGGAGAATCTGCAAGTTCCCAGTGCACTCGAAGCTGTAATCTGCACCGCCTCCGGTCAGTTTCTTGACTACCTGCATATATAATTAACCCCTCAAGAACGCTTCTCTTGTCATACAGAAAATTGACTCTCGTGTGTGATCGGCGACAACGAAAGCAACGGATGATATTATGTCCTTTTCGGACGATTAATTCCATCGGGAACACCCGAGTGCGGTTGAATTTATCGTTTTCAAGCTAATTCTGGGACACTTGTTGCAGTGGAGGAAACCTCTCCTCGAAATCATAAGATGACACCGTACCGGAGGCGGCTCGTAATTTTATTATAATGAGAAGCTACGAATAGATAGGTAAGAGGCAATGCAAGTGGGATAGACCGTGCGCACATTAAATCCGTGCGAAGTCCGCCATTTGTACAAAAGAAAAAGGGACATGAAGGTTACCTCGTGGACAGGTTTTTGGAGCTCATTTGGGTTGATGAAGTCCGTGATTCCCATTGCCTTACCTTCACGAGTTAATATTCATATGGACAAGGAATAGTTAGTGTGCGTGAGAGAGAGATTTGTGAAGACATACAAATCGAAGGCCAATTATGTTCTTGTTTCGATGTCAAAAAAAGAGAGAGTCATATTTCGGAAATAAGAAGCGGAATATTTGGATTCAAAAATAATTGATTTTAACTTTAATTTTAACTTTAACTCAACACACTACACAACAAAAATACACATTTTCCAATTCAAAAATTATAACTTTAACTTTAACTCAACACACTACACAACAAAAATACACGTTTCCCAAATCAAATTTATAATCACATCTCATTTATCATTTTCCACAATCAAAATCAAAATCAAAATCAAAGTAACTTTAACTCTGAATCCAAACGGAACAGGTTTTTCTAGGATTACATCCTTCCAGATCAATTTCCCTAGGTTGGTCTAAAGAGGCTATACATTAACCTCCCGATAAGATCTGAACCCGAAAAAATGCAGAATGTAGCGAACTCTCGTTCTTATGGCTAACCGCTAATTCATTGATTTCAGAAAAAAAGATGCACTATAGTAGCTATTTCATCTTGCACCCGAAAAGAACTATAAAATCAAGAAAATAGATCGTACACAATTTATTTATGTATTCTAGTGAAGAATTTTATATGATTATTTCTAGCAAAAGAGAATTTTATGTGATTGAGCAAGTTTTATTATATATGGGACTGTCACTTCACTGATTTTGCTATTTCGTAACTAAGCAAAGCTGCGATTGCGGTTGACTTTCGAATTCCTTGATCCAATACCTAACTTTATATTTAATCAGATCCACCAGCACATGTGTCTTATTAGTTAAATTAATTACCACGATCTTTTCTTCTTCGTCCTTTTTCTTTTTGGGCATTAAAATTATGCCTCGCGAATTTCTATTGAAAAAGAATTAGAATTGATAATACTTATTTGTGAGGTCAATTTGAATTCATATTAATAAGTATATAGTCAAAACATGAATGTCCATAAAATTATGAAAAGGAAACACTGACGGTGACTTCGATCTCCTTATGCGATCATCACGACTCTAATGGTCCACGGTCGATTAAGATTATAGTTTCAGACTTTCAGTTCATGTGACTATACAGAATAATTATCGGTCCATAAAAGTGAAAGTAAAGCATAATGAAAGATCATCTAGAGAAAGAAACCCGAGGAGATGAGAATTACCCTTCTCGAATTTATTGGGGTTTATGTCAACACCTATAATTTGGGATGCCCCTCTGGCTCGGGCTCCTGCTGCAACCTGAAAATTATCAGATTTGTTACAGTGGACATTTCTATTCCATTTTTCACCTGCCAGCTGATGGGGATCTTTTTACTGAAATAGAATACAATTTCACATTAATTCTAGCTAAGCATGGCCCGGGCCAGCTGATGGGGATCTTTTTACTGAAATAGAAGACAATTTCACATTAATTCTTGCTAGGCATGGCCCGGAAAAAAAATGTTAAATTCAGAATTTGATGCAAATTCTTTTCCAAGTATATGCTGTGGTCCGCTCCTGGTCACTAAGATATCTTACACTATAATTGTTACTAGGAAAAGCAACCCAAAAATCATGAACTTTGCCATTATTTTCAATTTTGTCACGATTTTTTTTCTTCCTTTTCTTCTTCTTGTTGTTTTTCTATGCAAATAAAAGCATCAACTGTAGTTTTTTTCCCCCTCCACGTCCCACTCATCCCCCTTTTCCGACTAAAATAGTTGACCTGCCACTAACGGCCACCACGGGGTTAACGGTGATAACCCGCATCATCAATATAATATAAAATAATAAAAAAGAAATTTATTTTAAAGAAATAAAGTGCACGATTTTTGGAGTTATTTCCCTTGTTATTATAAAGCAAATATAGTATATACTATATATTATTGTAGTGACATATGTAGTAGTCACAAAATCACCTAGATATTTTCTTTCCCTAGTGTAGTTGGACTCGGGAGGGTGTGGAATTTTGTAAGTATGATTTTGATTGAATAGATATACCAATATTTTAGAAAAATAAAAAAAAAAAGTCATGCAGAGAGATTTTTGAGGGAGCAATTTTAGCAAAACACCAGAATGTAGAAAATATTGGTTGGCATACATAGTAATCAAAATCAAGGAGATTCCTTTTCCATATAAATATACAGGCATACATATTTTATATATATATATATATATATATATATCCAATATAGGCCGTTATGGCTCCGATAATTTATTTCTGTGAACTGTCCTTCCTGTCTTCGAAATTCAATTCCTCATTGACTAATTTAGATGAAAACAACTTTACGTGGAAACGATCAATCGTAAGTATGTACCCGTATTAACCATTAACCATATAGTGACGAGATATGCCCGTATCTCTAACTCTTGGCCATGGATCAAAGCCAATATGGCATGCTAGTTGGTGAATTTTCATCATTTATAATGTTGGAAACTTGGAATATATTGGCGAAATATGAAATGTGAAAGAAATAATAAGGATATTCAACAATTAATAATAATTCTTTCGGAAATTTGTCTCATTTGTATTAAGCTTGTTTTGTATTATAATAAATATATATAATATGGTACATGCTCTCATTTAAAATCGATAGGTTTTGTTTTTGATTGTTTTTAGTGCACGGGACTACCCGTATTTATTTAAATTTTTGTTAGATTCAGGAGACTTTTATAATAATCGGAAAAAAAAGTAAAAGGAATGGTGTGTATTTGTATATGTAAATTGTCAATTAGTGCGACTTACTGCAAGCCCTACAGCGCCCAATCCAAAGACGGCCACCTTCTGTCCAGCCTGCACGTTGGCCGTAAACCAGACGGCGCCGACGCCTTTCATCATCAAAATCAGACAAACCAACGTTTCCGAAATCAGCAAGCGTTTAGAACACTTTTCTACAACAGTTTTCCAATTTTACTAGAAATTTTTTTGCCGTTTTCTAGAAAATTAAAATGAAAAACAAGAACAAATCCGTATACCGGTGGAGACTCCGCAGCTAAATAAGCTCAACTTCTTGAGGGGCAGACGGGGGTCGAACTTAACGACACAAGAGGAGTCGATAACTGTGTACTCGCTGAAGGTCGATGTGTTGAGGAAATGGTATATCGGCTCACCGCGACCCTTGCTCCAAAACCTAACTTTCCCATCGCTCGGCATCTCTTTCCTCATCGGATCAACCCCAAAGTTCTTACATATGTTCGTGCTCGGGTGATGACAGTAAACACAATCGCCGCATTCTCCATGAAAGATTGGAATCACATGATCCCTCGGTTTCAGATCCGTTACCTCTTCGCCGACGCTCTCAATGACCCTGAAATCACGAGTTGCGAGATTAGAATATC